>NC_091475.1:7538039-7678039 GCF_036971445.1 Narcine bancroftii | reverse complement strand
TGTGCGTGTGTGTGTGCATGTGTGTGTGTGAGTGTATGCGTGTGTGAGTGTGTGTGAGTGTGTGTGTGAGTGTGTGTGTTTGTGTGAGTGTGAGTGTGTGCGTGTGTGCGTGTGTGCGTGTGCATGTGTGAGTGTGTGTGTGTGTGAGTGTATGCATGTGTGAGTGTGTGTGCGTGTGTGTGAGTGTGTGCGTGTGTGAGTGTGTGTGAGTGTGTGCGTGAGTGTGTGTGTTTGTGTGAGTGTAAATGTGTGTGTGTGTGCGTGTGTGTGCGTGTGTGAGTGTGTGTGTGAGTGTGTGCTTGTGTGTGTGTATGTGTGAGTGTGTGTGTGAGTGTGTGTGTGTGAGTGTGTGTGTGTGCGTGCGCGTGTGTGTGTGAGTGTGTGTGTGTAAGTGTGTGTGTGATTGTGTGTGTGTGAGTGTGAGTGTGTGCGTGTGTGAGTGTGTGTGAGTGTGTGTGTGAGTGTGTGTGTGTGAGTGTGTGTGTGAGTGTGTGTGTGAGTGTGTGTGAGTGTGTGTGTGAGTGTGTGTGTTTGTGTGTGTGTATGTGTGAGTGTGTGTGCGCGTGTGTGTGTGCGTGTGTGAGTGTGTGTGTTTGAGTGTGTGTGAGTGTGTGTGTGTATGTGAGTGTGTGTGTGTGAGTGTGTGTGAGTGTGTGTGTGCGTGTGCGTGCATGTGTGTGAGTGTGTGTGTGTGAGTGTGTATGTGTGTGTGAGTGTGTGTGTGATTGTGTGTGTGAGTGTGTGTGTGAGTGTGTGTGTTTGTGTGTGTGTGTGATTGTGTGTGTGAGTGTGTGTGTGAGTGTGTGTGAGTGTGTGTGTGTGTAAGTGTGTGTGTGAGTGAGTGTGAGTGTGTGCGTGTGTGTGTGCGTGTGTGTGTGTGAGTGTATGCGTGTGTGAGTGTGTGTGTGAGTGTGTGTGTTTGTGTGAGTGTGCGTGTGTGCGTGTGTGCGTGTGTGAGTGTGTGTGAGTGTGTGTGTTTGTGTGTGTGTGTATGTGTGAGTGTGTGTGTGTGAGTGTGTGTGTGTGTGTGTGTGTGTGTGTGTGTGTGTGTGTGTGTGTGTGTGTGTGTGTGTGTGTGTGTGTGATATACCCAAATCGTTACAATCCAGGCCAAAATCTAGAAAGTTTCTTCAAAGTTCAGTCTTTTTAATTCAGTGTTGAAGTGCAGGCCTTTGAAATTTGATGCCCAGAATTAATGTTGAACTGATGGGGAGACTGGAGTCGTGGCTGCTACAGATTCACGAATTCTCCTTGCGTTGCCTTTGCAGAATTGTCCATCCACACGAGCTGTGGTCACAAAACTCCTGGTCCTTTTGGAGGCAAGACTCGAATTGGGTGGCCTCCACAAAGCTTCCAAGACCCTGGCACCGGTCTCTCCAAGTGACCTCCACCGTTAGTCACACTTAAAATGAAGCATTTTACTTCCCAAAAGACCCTCCTGGCACAGGTCAATCCACCGAAAAGGTCCAGTCATTCCAGAACATGTTTTGCTCTGAATTCCACTAAAATGGGCGGCCACAAGAGCTGCTTCAAAAAGCTGCTTTCTCTCCAGCCGTCAGAATTGTTCTCCCCTGCAAAATCATGGTGTCTTTGCAAATGTAATGAATTCTGGAACAGACTATGACAACCCTTCCCTCAGTTCTTCCAATGTATCGAATTATCGCTGGGCTGTGACTTGGGTTGTGATGGTGCTTTTGTGAATGTTAACTGTCGCCATTCAGTCCCTCCAGTCTATACTATTCCTCACAGTGATAATCCCATTTTACTAAACCAGGAGCTTGAAGTAGCCTGCAACCCTGAAGTTGATTTTTATTCCTTCAACTCAGTGACAAATTCTGAAGCAATGACTTGTATTCAAGGTCACACAAATCCCGTGCCCACCTGCACTGTTCCCTGCAGCTTGAATGCCTTCAGCTAATATCAGGGATTTAATTAATATCAACATTAACTAATAGTGGGTTTTTTTTTAGCTTCCCAGCATCAATGTTATTCAGGTTGTCAGTATGAGGAATATTTTAAGTGTGACCTCCTCATACATCATATCACAATCCAGCAGGGAAAACAGTTGGCACACAAGCAATAAACTCAACTGGAGACAATGGCAGAGGCCTCTGCAGCAAATGAAGCAAAAATTCATGCAGTTTTTTTTGCTTCTAAATATTTGTAGCAGAGACTATATAACAGGGGGAAAAAAAAATTCAGATCAGCCATTTTCACCAGAGGTCACAGCACATTTAAGGGGGGCCGTGGACTGAAACCTTAAAATATGCTTCTATGCACTCGGTAGGGGAGAAGTGCAGAAGGAACCAACTAGGGAAGTAAAACACAAAAGTCTTCAGACACCATGATTGAAGAAAAAATCCACAATGTTGGAGAAACTCAGCAGGTCAAAGAGTGTCCGTTAGGCAGCAAAGATAAAGTTACAGAACCGACGTATCGGGCTCGAGCCCTTCAAGGTATGGACATTTTGTCCATACTTTGATGAAGGCTTCCAGCCCAGAACATTAGTTATATTTTTTTTAATCTTTGCTGTACTAAGTGCACTGTTTGATCAACTGAGTTTCTCCAGCCTTGTGGTTTCACAAGAAACCTACTAAACTTTGACAGCTTCTCAAGGAAGTAGGCCCATAAACTTAAGTCAAAGTCCTAAGGGGGCAATAGCCAAAAAAAATGGTTGAGCCTGGATGATTCAGTGCTTGCAGAAAAGTCGAGGTGCAGATTTATTTGATCAACTGATGTTAGTCCAACTAGTTTTTCCTCCTTCACATACCCCTGTCCCAAACACAAGGGGAAAGGACAAATGTAAAACTCTTATCTTAACGGAAGTCACAGGGGATAAATGGAGAAATGTGTGAAACAACTAAGAATTCTGTAAACTTTTAAAGGGCTTGCTTGTCCTCTTGACATTTACCTTTCTGTGAATCCTTTCAGCACTGGGCTGTACGAGCTTGATTGATGGCTTATGTGAATGATGCCACACACATATAAAATGGGGAAGATGACCTTGATGCTTCTTTCTGCTTTATTTACTGTGCCTGCCCACTGTAAACAAGTGCATCCTCAATCATATTGCTGTATCGGACTGGAACTGGCATAACAATTTCTCACTGCACTTTTTACCCTCCCTGAGATAGCCAAATAAAGCAAGAAGTGTTTGGGACAATGTTGCATAAGAAAAGCACAAAGGCATTTGGATTTGTTATGAATTAACATAATTACCAAAGATTGCGAGTTGGTGTTTCTTTAACAGAGAATGACCTAGATTATATGAATCTTTTTCTTTAGTTAAAACAAGTAAATGAATATGTGAAAACTGTAGATTCTATTAATATTAGTTTTAAAAACAGATGGTTTTTTTTATGGTCTGAATTAAATTTTAAAATTAATGTTTAATAAAATCTTTTTCATCAAGCAAAGTGACTGGAATATTTTTAGATTCGTGCAACATATAATTCTTCCAGAGCTGCAGCTCTTTACAGTCCGCGTTAGGGAACTGGAGCTGGAGTTGGATGAATTCCAGATCATTCGGGAGGCAGAATCAGTGATAGGCAGAAATTACAGAAAGGCAGTCACACCCAAGAGGCAGGAGACAGGTGATCGTTAAGAGAGGGAAAATAATCCCTGTGGCCATTCCCCTCAATAACAAGTTTTGGATACTTTGGAGGGGGATGAGATACCAGGGACAAGCCATTTCGGTCAAGTCCCTGGCTTGGAGTCTGGCCCTTGAGTTCAGAAGAGAAGGGGTATGGTGATACACCACTAGCCTACTGCAGGGGGCGACCTGTGTACCTGCAGGAAGATCATCAGAGGATAGACCATACCTGGCCGGCTGTCAATCAGCTGACCTGAATGAACTAAGCCCCACCCGGTCGGCTGCCAACCATTCGCCAGGATATAAGCCACATCCGGCCCCTCGAGGTCAGTCACACGGAGTTGCAGCTAACTACAGCAGAGACTTTAAGTAGAATAAAGCCTGTTGTTCAGTCTTCCAAATCTTGTGTCTGCTTACTGTCACCACAGTGCATCACAAGGGGAGAAGAGACAAAATATATCGATGAGGCAATCAATGATTAAGGCAACAGATAGGAGATTCCATGAATGAGATCGAGTCTCCCATATGGTTTGATGCCTCCCAGGAGCCAGGGTCAGGGATATCTCAAATCAAGTCCATACCATTCTCAATGTAGTGGTTGGGGAAACGATATTGGTAATCTGCAGAAAATTACAGAAATAGAAAGATTGAGCATGGTGGGAAAAATGTTCTGAGTCGCATATATTTTATTGCAAGAAGTATTGTAGGAAAGGTGAATAAGTCTAGAGCATGGATCAGCATGTGGAATTCTGACATGGTGGCCATCTTTTTTGGTTTGGTTGCAGGAGGGGCAGGACTGGCAGCTCAGCATTCTGGGGTACAATTGTTTTAGATGCGATAGAGAGGGAGGGGTGAAAGAGGGAGAGGTGGAGTTTCCAGTCAGGAAAAAGTCTTCAGTTGTGCTCAGACAAGACAGACTAGAGGTCTTGCCTAACAAGACTTTGTGGGTGGAAGTGAGGAAGGAAAAGGGATTACCACATTAATGAGATTATATTATGGACCACTCAATGGTCAGCAGGAATTTGAGAAGCAAATTTGTACCAGGATAATAGATAGTTTCACTGTGATAATTGTGATGTTAACTTTCCACATATTGGCTGGGACCCCCATACAGTAAAAGGCCTAGATGGGTTAGTGTTCATCAAATGTGTTCAGGAAAGTTTCCTTCATCAACGTGGAGAGGTACCAACTAGAGAGAATGCAATACTGAATTTCCTATTAGGGGATGAGAGAAGGCAGGTGATGATGGGTGATCATGACACCATTAGTTTCAAGAAAATTCTAGAAAGACTAAGGTCTGGTCCTCCAGAGTAGAATAGAACCATTGAATATTACATCACAGAAACTGGTCCTTCAGCCCTTCTAGTCTGTGCTGAAATATTTTTCTGCCTAGTCCCACTGACTTGCACCCAGGCCATATCCCTCCTGTCCATATACCTGTCCAAATTTCCCCTAGTGTTCCCTTTAAACCAATGGTTCTCAACCTTTTCCTTTCCACTCACATACCACTTTAAGTAATCCCTATGCTATGGGTGCTCTGTGATTAGTAAGGGATTGCTTAAGGTGGGATGTGGATGGAAATAAAATGTTTGAAAACCACTATTTCAATCATACCTAATTGACTCATTATGTGTACGGTTTCATAACTCCAAAGGAAATGGGATAATGACAATTTTTCTCAAGCAAAGTATTTTGGTAACAATTGGGTCGAGAGCAGTGATTCTCAATCTTCCCTTCCCACTCACATCCCACCTTAAGCAATCCCTTACTAATCACAGAGCACTGATGACATTGGGATTACTTAAAATGGTATGCGAATAGAAAGAAAAAGGTTGAGAACCACTGGTTTAAGATTTTCCCCTCTAATCCTTAACACATGTCCTCTAGTTATCTCACCTAACCTCAGTGGAGTAAGCTTGCTTGCATTTATTCTATCTAAACCCATCATAATTTTGTATACCTCTATCAAATCTCATTTCAATCTTCTGCGCTCCTCAGGTTGAGATTCTAAATTGGAGAAAAGCCAACATTGATCATATCAGAAAGGATATAGCAAGTTTGGATGAGGGCAGGTTGTTTCATAGCAAAGGTGTGCTTGGTAAGTTGATGAAGGAAAGGCAGTGGATGTTGTCTACATGGACTTCATTTATTACTTTCATATTGTATTATAACATTTATTATTGTTCTCTGCTTGGACTTCAGTAAGACTTTTAATTAGGTCCTGCATGGGAGATTGGTCGAGAAGGTTCAGACAATTGGCATCCAGGATGAGGTACTGAGTTAAACTGGATGAGACATTGGTTTTGTGGGAGAAGCTCGAGAGTGGTAGTGGATAATTGCCTCTCTGACAGGAGGTCTGTGACATGTAGTGTGCCTCAGGGATTGGTGCTGAGTCCATTGCTGTTTGTCATCAATATCAATGATCTGGATGATGATGTGGTAAATTGGATCAGCAAATTTGCTGATAGCTCTAAGTTTGAGATTGCACCTGACAGTGAGGAAGACCCTCAAAGTTTGCAGTGGGATCTGGATCAGCTGGGAAAATGGGCTGTGAAATGGCAGATGGAATTTAATATGGACAAGTGTGAGGTGTTGCACTTTGCAAGGATGAAGCAGAGAAGGATTTACACAGAAATGATAGGGCACAGAGGTGTTCAGCAGAACAAAGGGATCTGGGAATACAGATACATAATTTCTTGAAAGTGGCATCACAGGGAGATAGGGTCACAAACAAAACTTTTGACACATTGGCCTTCATAAATCAAAGTATTGAATGCAGGAGTTGGGATGTTGGGTTGAAGTTGTATAAGACATTTGGTGAAGTCAAATGTGGAATATTATGTGCATTTTTTGTCACCTACATACAAAAAAGACATCAATATGATTGAAACACTGCAGAGAAAATTTACAAGAATGTTGCCAGGACTTGAAGAACTGAGTTCAAGGTAAAGCTTAAATAGGTTTGGGGCTGCATAGATAGTATGTTATTGCAGTACCAGTAACTGGGTTCATATCCGTCATTGTCTATAAGGAGTTTGTACGTTCTCCTGTGTCCATGTGGGCTTCCTCAGTGTACTCCAGTTTCCTTCCACTTTCCAAAGGCATATGGGATTAGTAAGTCACACAGGTGTATTTGGGCGCCACAGGCTCATGGGCCAGAAGGACCAGTAACTGGACGGTAACTCTAAAGTAATAAGTTGAGGACTTTATTCTCTCGAGCGTCAGAGAATGAGGGGAGATTTGTTAGAGATATACAGGATTATGAGGGGTATAGATAGGGTAAATCCATACAGGCTTTTACAACTGAGACAAGAATTAGAGCAGTAGTTCTCAACTTTTTTCTTTCCACTCACATCCCACCTGAAGCATTCCTTATGCCATTGGTGCTCTGTGATTGGTAAGGGATTGCTTCAGGTGGGATGTGAGTGGGAAGGGAAGGTTGAGATCACTGCTCTAGACCCAATTGTTACCAAAATACTTTGCTTGAGAAAAATTGTCATTATCCCATTTCCTTTGGAGTTATGAAACAGTGCACTTAACGAGTCAATGAGGGACGATTAAAACAGTGGTTTTCAAACTTTTTCTTTCCACCCACATCCCACGTTAAGCAATCCTTTACTAATCACAAGAGTACCGATGGCATAGGGAATATTTAAAGTGGGATGTGAGTGGAAAGAAAAAGGTTGAGAACCACTGAATTAGAGGATATGGGTTCAGGGTGAAAGATGAAAAGTTTAAGGGGAACATTAGAGGAAACTTCAGCACTCAGAGGGTGGTGGGAGTGGGAACTAGTTGCCAAGGAAGTGGTGAATGTGAGCTCCATTTTGACATTTAAGATAAGATTGAATTGACACATGAATGGAAGGGGTATGTTCCAAGTACAGGAGAATGGGACAAGGTGGACGAAATAGTTTAGCACAGGCATTATGGGTCAAAGGGCTTGGTTCTGTGCTGCCGTGTTGTGTGGTTCCAATAAATTCAGAAAGATATAATGAAATAGGACTGAATTTATATATTTTGTGGTGAAGGTTTGCTGAATCTTTTCTTATGTTTCAATGCCCAATGAATAACCATGTCTATCAGGTGGTTGTTAAGGGGATCACTCTATTTGTAAGCATGAAGGAGAATTGAAGAGATCGCGGTGAGCTTTGTGTCAAACAACTTGCTGGATGTCAACTATTGTGGTTACCTTGAGTCAGACTGTATTTTTTTGTATGCAGCTAAATCCTTTCATGAAATCGCCTTAAGAGATTTGTGCAATAAGAGGAGGGGAGTAGAGGGAGCCTCTTTTCTCTATTGCAATTACTTAAGAAGTTATGCCTGAAGGCAAATGTTCTTCTTCAAGATGTCAACTTTATTTGCAGCATTAATTGACCAGCCAAGGCCCAAGAAATAGCATAATTTTTGTCTTCTGCAGGAAATGCTGGTTCAGATTTCTGGTAATCCCATCCACCAGAAACCAAGGTGTAGTCCAGTGGTTCTCAACCTTTTTCTTTCCACTCACATCCCACTTTAAGTATTCCCTAGGCCATCAGTGCTCTGGGATGAGTAAGGGATGGCTTAAGGTGGGATGTGAGTGGGAAGAGAATCACTGCTCTGGACCCAATTGTTACAGAAATATTTTAATTGAGAAAAATTGTCATTGGCCCATTTCCTTTGGAGTTCCGAAACCGTGCACATAACGAGTCAATGGGGGACGATTAAAACAGTGGTTTTCAAACTTTTTCTTTCCACTCACATACCATCTTAAGCAATCCCTTACTCATCACAGAGCACCGATGGCATAGGGAATACTTAAAGTAGTGTGTGAGTGGAAAGACAACAGTTGAGAACCATTGTTGCTTTAAGGAAGTTACTCACTGGTCTGATGTACACCCAGCTTGCTCCCATACTTATGAGTATAGGGTCGACGGTCAAAAGGAGCTCTTACAAAAATAAGCTATTCCTGGTTCTATCTACGAAAGTGTACTATGGAAGAGATAGAGGTCAAAGGGTGGCCATTAGTTTAATTCAAGGAAATCCTGTGACTAATGCACTAGGTTGGGAATGCAATGAGTTAAATAGTCAGCTCAGGCAGTGAATTGAATTCCAATTACCCAAGGTCATCAGTAGTTGGTGAAATGACTCAGGGAGAATGTAATACTGAAATCAAGAATAGTGACACGTCTCACATTTTTTTACGGCACAGAAGAATCCGAATCTGAATGTATTGTTAGGAACATGTCATGAAATGTGTCGTTTTGTAGCAGCATTCCATTTAAAGAATAAATACTGTGAGTTAGTGCAAAAAGAAGAGAAAGCGAGGTAGTGTCTGTGGTTCATTGTCGATTCAGAAATCTGACAGCAGAGGGGAAGAAACTGTCCTCGTACCACTGGGTGCTCATCTTCAGGCTCCTGCAACTCCTTCCCCCCCCCTCCCTCCTCCCATCCCACCCTCCCTACCTCCCCCCTCCCGTCCATTTAAAGTACAAAATCTAGGATACATTAAACCAGTCAAACAATGTTGTCATTTCAATAAAAATAAACAAGAAATTCCACTGAATCAATTCTTTTCATTTCCTTCTCCTTTCGTTAATTTAGGTAGTGAATGTCCCCGGTAGGTTTTCACTATTGTGTTTCATGTAAGGCTCCCATATTTGTTCAAATATTTCAATATAATTTCTTAAACTATATGTTATTTTTTCTAATGGAATACATTTATTCATTTCTATATACCATTGTTGTATTTTCAAATTATCTTCCAATTTCCAGGTTGACATAATAGTAGCAGTGTGAAGAGGGCATGGCCTGGATGGTGAGGGCCGTTGAGTATAGAAGCCGCTTTCTTTGAACACCGTCTCTTGCAAGTGACCTCAATGGAGTGAGGACTAATGTTCATGATGGTGCAGGTCGAATTCACAACTCTTTGTGGCCTGTTCCTGTCCTGTGCATTGGCACCTTCATATCTGACAGTGATGCAACCAGTCTAAAGGGTCTCCACAATACACTGGTAGAAATTTGCATGAGTCTTTGGTGGCATACAAATCTCCTCAAACCGCACACAAAATATTGACATGGAGGCCCCATGTCAATGATATCTTCAGAGATGTTGACACTCAGGATGAGGAATGGTTCATGTTCTCCTGATCTCCCCCTCCTGAAGTCCACAATCGGTTCCTTAATTTTGCTAACATTTAGTACACGTTTGTTATTGTGACACTTCATAACTAGCTGATCTATCGTCCTCCTGTATGCTTTCTCATTGCCGTCTTTAATTCCACTAACTACCGTGATAACATCGACAAATTTGTAAATGGCATTTGAATTGTCCCAAGCCAAACAGTCATGGGCGTAGAGTAAGTAGAGCAGTGGGCTAAGCCCACCTCCTTGAGGGATGCCTGTGTAGATTGTCAGTGAGGAGGAGACATTGTTTATGATTCATACGGACTGTGGTCTTCAGATAAGGAAGTCAAGAATCCAGCTACAGAGGGAAGCCATTTGGCCCATCACTCAGACAAGGTGGCAGCATTTGCAGTGGAACAAAGGCAGCATCAAAGTTTCAGGCTGAAAACCTTTTTGTCGGAGCTGGGGGAAAAAATCAAGCTTGAGATTGCAGATGTTGGAATATCAAATAGAAAAGATCTCAGTGAGTTGAACAACTTCAATGAAGGGAAAGGAATTGTCAGTGTTTCAGACAGACAGTGGAGCGGGGGTGATAGCCAGTCTGAAAAGGAAAGGGAGGGGCCTTAGCAGGAGATACGAAGGATGATAGCCAGATTATGCCAGGGTGGGGAGGAATATGGATGGAGGGATTTCGGTGATAGACGGAAGCAAGCAAAGTAAAAAAAAAGGTGCGGGTGAACCCAGATGGGGGAAAGGGAGGAGCGACGGAGGAGACAATTGCTGGAAGGTGATAATCAGGAACACAAAGTTTACCAGTCCTGGACTCTGATGGGTAAAGAAGGTGATAATGGGAGATATTAGGGAGAGGTGAAGGGAAAATTGAACCAGATGAGGGAGAAGGCCTGGTGGGTGAAATATTTGGGCAGTAGGTGAGTAGAACCAAGGGGAGGAGGGGGTCAAAATGGTTGCTGAGGAGCTATAGAAAAATATGAGACAAGGATCCAAAATGGGAGGTGGATCAGAAGGATCAAGAGAGAGAGTTAAGGGTAATCAGAAACAGTAAAATTCATTACACCGATAAAATGTTGTCCTCCAATTTGTATTGGAGTTCACCCTGGCAGTGGAGAAGATTGGGGATGGACAATTGGAGTGGGAATGGGAAAAAGAGTTGAAATGACATGCAACTGAGAGGTCAGGATGGCCATGACTCTCAAGTCCAGGTGTTCTGCAAACCAGTCATGTAGTCTGTGCTTGGTTACTGATGTAGAGGTGGCCATACCAGCAGCAGACAAAGTTGGAAGAGGTGCAAGTGAGTTTTTGCCTCACCTGGGAGGACGGATGGAACCCTGGATAGTGATCAGGATGAAAGTATAGGAACAAGCACTGGAGTTGCAGGGGGGAAAAGCCAGAGCAGGAGGGGTGGATGGGGATGGATGTTTGCACGAGGGAGTGGTTCCTGTGCAAGGTGGAAAAGTAGAGGGGACGATGTAACTGATGATGAGATCCGACTGCTGCCGGTGATAACGACAAAGGATGATGTGCTCGATGCAGGGGCTCGTGGGATGAGGACTAGTAAAGGAGACTGAGAGAAGAAATGGAGGAACTGTGAGGAAAAAGCTCCGTCAACCACAGTGGAAAGGAAGTCACATTTTCAGTAAAAAGGAGAACATTTCAGATATCCTGGACTGTAAGGTCATATCCTGAGAGTGGTTGCCATGCTAGTGGAGAAACTGGGAGAAAAAGATACCATCTATAAAAGAGAGATGTCCAGTCAAGGTTGCCATGGAACCCATTGGCTTATAATAAAAGGTAGCTTGCAGCTTCAAAAACAGGATTGATGAAAAAGGGATTATCTCAGAAAGGGTGAATCAGGATTTATTGTCATGAGCAAGTCATGAAATTCGGTGATTTGTGGCAGCGTCGTAGTGAAAATATTCATATTATTACCATCTTACCAGAGAATTGGTGAATTGCTTGTGTGGTTTCTTTGTTTAAAAAGGGTCAAGGAGCAAGCCTAGCAATTATAGGCCTGTAAGTTTGATGTCTGTGGTAGGAAAGTTAATGGACAGTGTTCTTAGAAATAATAAATATAAGTATCTGGAGAGACATTTGGGTTAGGGTTACGGTAGCAAGCGGTGTGCCTCAGGGTTCTGTATTGGGTCCCTTGCTGTTTGTCATATACATTAATGATCTGGATGATGGGATGGTAAATTGGATTAGTAAATATGCAGATGATACTAAAATAGGTGGAATTGTGGATAATGAAGAAGGTTTTCAAAGATTGCAGGAGGATTTGGACTGCTTAGAAGAGTGGGCTAAAAGATGGCAGATGGAGTTTAATGCTGAGAAGTGTGAAGTGCTTCCTTTGGGAAGGAATAATCAAAACAGGTCAAGAGTAGTAAATGGGAGGGCATTGAGGGATGCAGTGGAGCAGAGAGATCTACGAATAACTGTTTATCATTCCCTGAAGGTGGAATCTCATGTGGATAAAGTGGTGAAGAAGGCTTTTAGTATGCTGGCCCATAGAATTCAGGAGTTGGGAGGTGATGTTGAGACTGTTCAAGGCATTGGTGAGGCCAAATTTGGAATACTGTGTGCAGTTCTGACCCCCCAACTTATAGAAAGGATATCAACAAGGTAGAGAGAGTGCAGGGAAGATTTACGAAAATGTTACCTAGATTTCAGTATCTCGATTACAAAGAAAGATTGAGCAGATTAGGTCTTTATTCCTTGGAGCATAGAAGGTTTGGGGGGGGGGGAGTTGATAGAGGTATTTAAGATTATGAGGGGGATAGAGAGAGTTGATGTGGATAGGCTTATTCCCATGTTAAGAGTTAAGGGGCAAAAGTTTAGATGTAACATGAGGGGGAACTTCTTCACTCAGAGAGTGGTGGCTGTGTGGAATGAGCTTCGAGGAGAAATAGTGGCAACAGGATCCATTTTGTCCTTTAAGGAAAATTTGGATAGATATATTGATGGGAAAAGAATGGAGGGTCATGGGCAGGGTGCAGGCGGGTGGGACTAGAGGAGAGTACTTGGTTCAGAGCAGACTAGAAGGGCCGAAATGGCCTGTTTCTGTGCTATAATTGTTAAATAGTTATATTACTATAAAAAATAAAATAAAATAATAATAACAATAAGAGTGCATGAAAAGTGAGGCCGTGTCTTTGGTTCATAGATCATTTAGGAATCTGATAGCGGAGGGGAAGAAGCTGTCCTTGTGCCAATGAGTGCTCATCTTTAGGCTCCTGTACCTTTTCCCTGATGGTAGCAGAGTGAAGAGGGCCTGGCCTGGGTGGTGGGGGTCATTGAGGATTAGAGGCTGTTTTCTTAAGACACCACCTCATGTAGATGTCCTCGATGGAGTGAAGTCTGGTGCCTGTGATGTCGCGGGCTGAGTTTATTCTTGTCCTGAGAGTTGGCGCTTCCATACTGGGCCGGGATGCAACCAGCCAGAATGCTCTCCATGGTACACCTGTAGAAGTTTACGAGAGTATTTGATGTACTGAATCTCCTCAGACACCTCACAAAGTATAGCCGCTGGCGAGCCTTCTTCGTGATTGCATCAATGTTGAGGCTCAAGGACAGATCCTCATAGATGTTGACACCAGGAGTTTGAATCAGCTGGGGTTTTTTTTTCATTTTTGTAATTTAGACATACAGCATGGAAACAGGCCCTTCCACCCCATGAACCCGTGCTGACTAGACCCCCGAGGGAAAACTCACGTAGACATGGGGAGAACGTACAAACTCCTATCAGACAGCACTAGATTCCTTAAGTGGCTTGCTTGATCGATTACTGAGGGGAGTTAAAGAGGAAAAAAAACACTAGCAAGGGGACTTGAAAAACCTGTGAAACACTGGACGCGGGTGTCAAAAATGACCAGCAGGCTCATTTTACATATTATGATCATTATTTCTGATGTCCTGGACTGGAAGGTCACATCCTGAGAGCGGATATAGTGGAGGTGGATAAAATGGGAGAAAAGGAAGGAATTCGTACAAGAGTGATGTGTAGTTGAGGTTGCCATGGAACCCAAGGTAGCTTGCAGTTACAGAAGGAGGTTTGATGAAACAAAAGGAAGTATTTAATGATACAGCAGGGTAACAGGGCCTTCCAACCCATGAGCCTGCCCCACCCAATTTCGACCACATGCCCAATTAACTGACTAACCCCTGATCTATTTGCAACATGAGAGAAAATCAGAAAACCCACGTGCTAACAGGGAGAAGGTACAAAGCCCTTACAGACAGTGGCAGATTCGATCCCGGGTGGCTTGCCTGGTGATAGCACTTTGTTAACCCCATTTGACCCCGTAGCACGGAAAACATATCGCCAACATCCAATTCATTAAGAAGGATGATGTAAGTGAGCCTACCAAAGTGAATCATGTTTAGCCTTGATCGGTATTATTAGAAGAGGGGTAGGCCAGAAGAGCCAGAGCACAAACATGCTCTTGATGAAGAGAAATACGGGACGGAGCAGGACAAGAGAGAAAAAATTGCCATCTTAAGTAACGCAGAGAAACTGTACAATGAAAATTAAATCAGGAACAGGAAAGAGTACTGAACTAAATTAGAAGAAAGGAGAGCCAGAAAGAAAGTGTAGTCAAAATTGACAGATTATTTATTCTATTAAGTTAATTACAAATTGAATGCCTTTCATTAATCAAATGAAAGAGCAGGTGGAAAGGCAAAGAGGGTGGATTAATTACCCACCAATGCAAGAGCTTACTGTGGGCTGACTGCATCTTTTACAACCTTGCCCTTTATCTAATAAACTGAGTTGTGTCAGTAAAAAAACAAATCTATGAAAGAATAATAAAGTATTTCAAAATCAGTGACTTTCTCAAACTGGCCAGCACTATCAATAAGATGAGGTTGAAATCTAGCAGTGGAACCATTGCACGATCAATGTTAGTGTTTAAGTTTCATCATTTATTCTGTGTTTTCTTGACTTTTTTGGGGAGAAACCAACAATATGTTTAATATATCAAAAATGTTGATGCATAGAAGTATGATCAAATTAAAATATTAACACAGACATATAAAGCAGATGTCGGAGCAGCTAAACAATTGGTTCGGTCAGTTTAATGAGTGTCACAAAGGATGAGAGAGAATTAAGAAGGTGGAAAGTTTGGGGAGGAAATTATGAACACAAGGGTCATAAAGATATGGGCATGACTGATGGAATGATTATTTATATTTCAGAGGCTAAAATTGGGGGAGGGCTCGTGTTGGATTTTGGTTGCAGGAAACCTTGTCGGTGGGTTCTCACAGTTGCAAACGTGGCAAATTCCATTTTCTGTCACATTTTTCATTTTTGCTGGATTTGATAAATCCCTGCATCATTGCCTGCAACTCCCACGTCGCCAGCCACCTGACGAGCCTTCAACCTGGCTCCTGCCTCTTCCGAGCTCTCACTAATCTTCTGGGCACCATCCATATTCGCACTATGGCCTACCATCCACAAGCCAATGGCCTCATTAAGTGTTTCCATTGACAGTTGAAAGCAGCATTAACAGCAGGTGGTGATGCACCCACGTGGATCAAAGGTTTGCCCATGGTTCTCCCAGGAGTGCGTACTGCTGTTAAGGCAGATCTTGGATGTTCAGCAGCAGAGCTCGTATATGGCATTATGCTAACCTTACCAGGTGAGTCCAAGCAGAACGGTCTATGATCTGACTAATTATGTCTTCCAGAAAATGTGAGATTACTCCAACCGACTCCTAGATGTCACCTGCAGTGTACGAGCCAAATGATTTACAATGCTGTACTCGTGTTCCTCTCACATGATGCCATTCGCAAACCACTTCAGCCCATTTACGACAGTCCTTTTCAGGACTTACAATGCCATTCAAAGACTTCTGTGATCGACAGGAATGGAAAATCTGACATGGATTCCATCGACAGTTTAAAGCCGGCGTATATCGATGGTCCATGTTCTGCATCAGAGCCAGGGTCAGGGAACCAGTTGCACCTTTGCCAGTCGGACTATGCGTCGCCTGTCTTGCACTATTGTATGAGGTTGGGCCAAACTGTCAGTCCTCCGGACCGTTAGGTAGCAGGACAGATCTAATCAGTCACCTCCTTGCATGGCTCAGAAGCTAAAGGGGGTGGGGGGCTGTCACGGTCACGTACTTACCCTCATCAGGAAGAGGGAAAGTGAGAGTCTCAGGATCATACGTATGACAGTGAGCCAACGAGAAGGTCAAAGGAGTTTAGCTGGGTGGTATTTGGGGAGTTGAAGAATGCAATGTTGTATTTAGTGAATAATAAAAGAAAGTCAACTTCATGGTGGGCTGGAAGAAACAAGTGAGCGTATTCTTTATTTGTTGGTAAGCTGTGATAAATCGGTGTCGACACAGCTGTTGTGGATGCTCAGTGAAGTGGTTAGCATGCTGCCAGGCCCATCTGGAAGGATGCAGGAGATGGAGGATCTGCAGATTGAAGTCTCTGATCTGCAGGCTGTGAGATCTTCCTTGCCTGATGTCATTGACAAACTCAACACACAGCAACTGGTGCTTCAAGCAATAGGTGCAGAAGAGCCAAAAAGAAGTGGAAAATGATGGAAAGTGTAAGGTATAGAAGAAAAATAGGCTGCTTTATTTTTGCTTAAATAAACATGCAATTTTTTTTTTAAATGGGGAGAAAATTGAAAATACCCAGATGCAAAGGGATTTAGGAGTATTGTGCCTGAGTGTAAACTTACATGTTGAATCATTGGTGATTTCAAGAGGAATTGAATACAAGAGCAGGGATGTGATGTTGAAGCTTTATAAGGCACTGATGAGATCTCATTTGGGGTATTGTGAGCATTTGGGTTCACCTAAGAAAGGATGTGCTGACATTGGAGAGGGTTCAGAGGAAGTTCACAAGGATGAAAGGGTTATCATATAAGGATCATTTGATGGTTCTTGGCCTGCGCTTGTTGGAATTTAGGAGAATAAGAGGGATTCTCATTGAAACATTTTGAACGGTGAAAGGCATGGAGACCATACGTGGAGAAAGGTTGTGTCCCATGGTGGGAGAGTCTAGGACAAGAGAGCACAACTTCAAGATTGAAGGGTGTCTGCTTAGAACTAGATGCATAGGAATGCATCAGCCAGAGGGTGGTAAATCTGTGGAATTTGTTGTCACAGGCTGTTGTGGAGGACAGGTGTATTTAAGGCAGAGTCTGACAGGTTCTTGATTAGCCAGGGGTATTAAAGGTTATGGGGGAGAAGGCCGGCCTGTGGGGCTGAGTGGGAAACTGGTGGGGCAGACTCTATGAGCTGAACAGCCTATTTCTGCTCTTGTCTTATGGTCTTGTATCATCTAATTGATCACTCCCACTGGATCACCAATATAAGAAATGTTCTCATCCCCCTCCTTCAAGAATTAAATGCACCCAGAAATCACACTCTCCTTTTGTTGAAGCCAGAGTCCAACTTTAATTACAGACACCTGATTCTGAGGATAAGCATGAAATAATTTTCTAATCAAGAAAGTGGATCTTATCAAATAATAGAGCAGACCTGATGGGCTGAATGGTCCACTTTTGTTCCTATGGTCTTATGGTATAGATCTTCTCCTGCTGCTGCCTCAAAAGAGCATGTTCTCAGGAAGCTGAGAAGCAGCATAACCTTTATCTCCAAGGAGAGAACACATCAATATGTGATGTCCTATCAGTGCAGTGGTACAAGGCATCACATTTCTTAGAAAACTTAGGCATCTATTTCTGCATGTTCTCTGGACCAGTCAAAACTATTGCTACTCAATTACTGTTTAACGATGCAATTAAAAATGTCATTAACTTGCAATTATTTTTTTGTAATTGTTCAATGACCTTACTAAATAGTTTACTTCTCGTCCTTTGTTCCAATGTTAAAGTAATTAGATAGAATCTATTTCTGTTTGGGGAGTCCAGGACGAGAGGTCAAAGCTCAAGATGACAAGGACATAAAACATTACAGCAGGATTCAGGCCCTTCAGCCCACAAAGTTGTGCTGACCTATATAAATCTTTTCAACAATCTAAACCTTCCCTAACTCGAGTTTTCTTGTATCCATATGTCTGTCCAAGAGTCTTTTTTAATGTCTCTATTTTACCAGCCTCTACCAGCACCTCTGGTAATGTATTCCAGGTAACTGTGTAAAAAAACACATACCGCTGACATCCCCCTTAAACTTTCCTCTCCTCAACTTGTGCAGATGTCCTCTGGATTTTGCCACTGTTGCCCTGGGGAGTAAAAGGTGCTGGCTGTCCATCCTATCTATGCCTTTCATAATTCACTTCTCATCATTCTACCTGGCTCTGTTAACCTTGCCCCACATGATTCACTCTCCAATCCAGGCAACCTCACAGTAAATCTCCTCTGCACCCTCTCTGAAGCTTGGACATTCTTCCTGTAATGAGGCGAACAGAACTAAGCACAATATTCCAAGAGTGGACTAACCTGACTACATCAGGGATTCTCAACCTTTTCCTTTCCACTCACATACCATTTTAAGTATTCCCTATGCTCTGTGGTTAGTAAGGGATTGCTTAAGCTGGTGTGTGGGTAGAAAGAAAAAGGTTGAAAACCATTGTTTTAATCGTCCCTCATTGACTCGTTATGTGTAATGTTTCAGAACTCCAAAGAAAATGGGCCAATGACAATTTTTCTCAAGCAAAATATTTCAGTAACAATTGGGTCTAGAGCAGTGGTTCTCAAACTTCCCTTCCCACTCACATCCCACCTTAAGCAAACCCTTACTAATCACAGAGCACCAATGGCATAGACATTACTTAAAGTGGGATGTAAGTGGAAAGAAAAAGGTTGAGAACTACTGTGCTACATTATCCTTGTCCCTTGAGCTCAATCGCCCTACTAATGAAGTCCAGCATAACATAAGCCTTCTTAACTATCCATTCAACCTTGAGAAGTCTGTTTGGACATAGAACATAGAACACTACAGCATAGTACAGGCCTTTCAGCCCTTGATGTTGTGCCTGAACCCACCCTATCCCATGACCCTCTCTTTTTTCTTCATCCACGTGTCTAAGAATCTCTTAAATGCCCACAAGGTTTTAGCCTCCACCACCATCCCCAGCAAGGCATTCCAGGCACCCACAACTCTGTGCAAATAAAACGTACCCTGATGTCTCCTCTAAACTTACCTCCCTAACTTTGTGCATATGTCCCCTGGTGTTTGCTGATCCTACCCTGGAAAACAGGCACTGCCGTCCACCCTATCTACACTTCTCAAAATCTTGTAGACATCTATCAAGTCTCCTTGCAACCTTCTATGCTCCAAAGAGAAAAGTCCCAGCTTTGCGAACCTTGCCTCATAAGACTTGTTTCCCAATCCAAGCAACATCCTGGTAAATCTCCTCTGCACCCTCTCCGTGAGTGAAAGTTGAGAACCACTGATATGGACAATTTTTTTAAATGGCAGAATTTCAAAATTCTCTTCAAGTGATCATTGAAGCTGTTAATTAGGCTTAATTAAATTTTTGAATTTTTTAACCAAGTTGTGGGGGACCAGCAGGAATACAATCTCACTTGTTGCATTTTGCTTTCATGCAAATCACCCTTTCAAAGAATGTCATCAGAATGAAATAATGACCTTTGATACCATGCTCACAATGTGACATACAGACAGAATTAACTGATGATGCAAGAATGCCTGCGCACACGGTCTTCCTTGATTCCCTGTCACTTTTACTTACAACCCTTTGTGCATGACTGATTAACACCTACTTATTGTACGTCACTACCATCTCCTAACTCTTTCCTGAGGATCAAACAACCTATCATTTTACATCCATAGATTAACCTCTGGAGATGGTTTAGTAATACTGCGGCACTCATCAACATAAAAGCCGCATGCAGATCAAACAGGGGAGTGAAGTTTAGAAGCGCTGGCTCACTGAATCTGTAACTAATCATTCCAGAGAGGTTCACAGTAGTTTGAGGAAGTATTCCCTTTAGTATCATTATATTCTGAGAAAAAGGTTCAGGACATTTTATTTTTGATTGAGATTACAGGTGCTCACTAATCTAAACCAAGTGGGCATTTTTGTCTCTAACCTGAAAGAGTGACAGGTTAAGGAGTTTCAATTCTTCTCTCTCAACTGCCCTCCACGTTTTAGCAGGAACATTGAAGTACTGCCTAAATATTCTGGCAAAATTAGAATCTGAGCTGGGGTTTTGAAGAGAATTAAAGATAATGGAAAAATGTCAGGCTAGATTCGGAAGGATAGAGACCGCAAACATTAGAATCCAGGGCAAAACAAAAAACAGATTGCTGGAAGAACTCAGGGAGTCAAACAGCATCAATGAAGGGTGTGACAGAGTATATAGATAAGTGTTTGGGAGATAAATTGGGAAAGGTTTGTTAGAGTAGGTCACATGCAAACACTTTAAAACAGATCTTTATATTGGAGCTCTGCCCCATGCAAGACATATCATGACCTCAGAGCTTTTGCAAGAGCTTTGAAGAATGGTCAAGAGACTTCACTAATGGATTGTTACAAAAGGCAACAGATGACAGAGCTTGTTGGAGCCATATATTGTCTGTAGGAGAGCTTGCTGTTGTAAGAGGTTGTGTGGTTTTGCAAGCAGAGAGAGTCAAGCAGGCTTTCTCTCAGAGAGAAAGAGAAACACACACACGCACAGATCATTTGTACAGTGTTACAGCCAGCAGAAGTAGCTGAGACTGGAACAGGACAAGCTGGCAAGCTTGTGGAAAGCCCATTTGAAAGACGGCCTGCTCATAGCCCTTGTGGTTCATGCAAGAGGAGAGGACTGGCTGTCTAATGTTTGACTTGGAATAAGTGAAACAAAAAGGAAATGGGTGGTGACATGAAAGAAATAAGTTATCATCTGGAGTACCCTGAAGGGGCAAGCTTCGACAGCAAGATACTGGAGTGACTAATGGAAGTACATAAGTGGTGGATGTTCTGGAACAACAAATCTCTCTCTGAAAACCAACAAGAACCTTCCTGAGCAGTAATCATTTACATTTCAAGCACAAAATCCTGGTGAACTTTATAAATGTTAAATTCTGTGCACAGTATAAGTATTGCCTGCAACCAATGAACTTGGAGGAATGTGAGGTATGATTGGACTGTTAACCAAAGAACTTTTCCGAACTTATACACACATTACACACATGTGCACTTAGAATTAGAAGGGGGTTAAGTTAGGTTAAGCAAGTTAATAGTGATAAGTTAAAGTTTGAATCTATTTTCATGTTTAAAGGTCATTAAAAGCAACTTTTGTTTAAGTAACCATTTGTCTTGGTGAATTTCTATTGCTGCTGGGTTTTGGGGTCCTCCGGGCTCGTAACAAGGGAAACAGATGGACAGTATTTCAGATCAAGATGGATCTGAGAAAGGAGAAGGGAGGTGGGTGGTAATAACTAAAGCGGAAGAGTTCAGTAGGTGACAGGTAGACAGAGGAGAACAGATAGATGGAGCCAAGGGGGGTGAGGTTGGGAAGCAGACAAAGGGAAAAAGAGGAAGGATAAGTAAGAGGGTTGGGGGAGGCAGATGGAACCCACTGAGAGAAGGGGAGAGTGAAACTGGAGAAAACTGCTGAAGGAAGGAGATAAGGGATGGCACAGTAGCGTCATGGTTAGCGCCACACTGTTACAGCAATTGGGTCAGAGGTTTGAAGCCAGCACTGTCTATAAGGAGTTTGCACATTCTCCCCATGTCTGTGAGGGATTCCTCTGGGGGCTCTAGTTCCTTCCCACTGTTCAAAAAACATATCAGGGGTTGTAGGTCAATTGGGTATAATTGGGCAGCACGAGACCATGGGCCGAAAGAGCCTGTTAAACGTTAAAAAAAACTAATTTATAATTTAAATTTTAAATTTAAAAGTGGAACCATACAAGAGAGGGATATACTGGGGCCTGTCAGGAACAGGGGAGGAGGGTGGGTGTTTGAGTAGATGGAGGAGGGTGGGGTGTTTGAGTAGATGGAGGAGGGTGGGGTGTTTGAGTAGATGGAGGAGAGCAGGGTGTTTGAGTAGATGGAGGAGAGAGTGTAGGACAGAAGAACTGGGTATCAGAGGGCAGGAGAGGGTGAGAAAGGCTGGTTATTTCTATGTCATGGTCCTTTAGCTGTGTATTATGACCAAGCACAGTCTTGTTTTTTTTTCTCTCAGCCAGAGTTATCCAATTTCTAGCAAACAATGCAAAGCTGGAAGGACTCAATGGGTCAGGCAGCATCCATGAGTACAACTGGTCAGTCAGCATAATGGATCAGGATTCTTTATCGGAATTAAAGTAAGAAAGGGGTGATATCAAGTACTGTATATCAAAGGAGGAAAAATAGAGTGGGAGTGTTTTGAAGGTGGTAGGTTCTTTGCCAAGGTGGGAGAGGTGGCGAGACGAGTGGAGGAAGAGACCACTGGGAGGAGAGAAGGTTAGAGAAAAGGTAAGGATGAGAGTAGATAAAGAAGAGATGGAAACGATGGAACTAGATCAGTGGATCGCAACCTTTTTCTTTCCACTTGCATACCACTTGAAGTACTCCCTATGCCATTGGTGCTCTGAGATTAGTAAGGGGTTGCTTCAGGTGGGATGTGAGTGGGAAGGGAAGTTTGAGAATCTCTGCTCTAGATCCAATTGCTACTGAAATATTTTGCTTGAGAAAAATTGCCACTGGCCCATTTCCTTTGGAGTTATGATACTGTGCATATATCGAGACAATTAGGTACAATTTCAACCTTTTTCTTTCCACCCTAAAACCACCTTAAGTTATCCCACCAGGCTCACCTTACAAAGCCGTCCTGTCCAGAGAAGAAACAAGCCTTCCGTCGCGCATGCAGCCATCTTCAGCGCAAACTCCGGGAGATCCAAAATGAGTGGTGGACTAGCCTCGCCAAACGAACACAGCTCAGCGCGGACATTGGCGACTTCAGGGGTTTCTACGAGGCTCTAAAGGCTGTGTACGGCCCCTCACCACAAGTCCAAAGCCCGCTGCGCAGCTCAGACGGCAAAGTCCTCCTCAGCGACAAGATCTCCATCCTCAACCGATGGTCAGAACACTTCCAATCTCTTTTCAGTGCCAACCGCTCAGTCCAAGATTCCGCCCTGCTCCAGCTCCCTCAACAGCCCCTAAGGCTAGAGCTGGATGAGGTTCCCACCCTGGATGAGACATATAAGGCAATCGAACAACTGAAAAGTGGCAAAGCAGCAGGTATGGATGGAATCCCCCCAGAAGTCTGGAAGGCTGGCGGCAAAACTCTGCATGCCAAACTGCATGAGTTTTTCAAGCTTTGTTGGGACCAAGGTAAACTGCCTCAGGATCTTCGTGATGCCACCATCATCACCCTGTACAAAAACAAAGGCGAGAAATCAGACTGCTCAAACTACAGGGGAATCACGTTGCTCTCCATTGCAGGCAAAATCTTCGCTAGGATTCTACTAAATAGAATAATACCTAGTGTCGCCGAGAATATTCTCCCAGAATCACAGTGCGGCTTTCGTGCAAACAGAGGAACCACTGACATGGTCTTTGCCCTCAGACAGCTCCAAGAAAAGTGCAGAGAACAAAACAAAGGACTCTACATCACCTTTGTTGACCTCACCAAAGCCATCGACACCGTGAGCAGGAAAGGGCTTTGGCAAATACTAGAGCGCATCGGATGTCCCCCAAAGTTCCTCAACATGATTATCCAACTGCACGAAAACCAACAAGGTCGGGTCAGATACAGAAATGAGCTCTCTGAACCCTTCTCCATTAACAATGGCGTGAAGCAAGGCTGTGTTCTCGCACCAACCCTCTTTTCAATCTTCTTCAGCATGATGCTGAACCAAGCCATGAAAGACCCCAACAATGAAGACGCTGTTTACATCCGGTACCGCACGGATGGCAGTCTCTTCAATCTGAGGCGCCTGCAAGCTCTCACCAAGACACAAGAGAAACTTGTCCGTGAACTACTCTTTGCAGATGATGCCGCTTTAGTTGCCCATTCAGAGCCAGCTCTTCAGCGCTTGACGTCCTGCTTTGCGGAAACTGCCAAAATGTTTGGCCTGGAAGTCAGCCTGAAGAAAACTGAGGTCCTCCATCAGCCAGCTCCCCACCATGACTACCAGCCCCCCCACATCTCCATCGGGCACACAAAACTCAAAACGGTCAACCAGTTTACCTATCTCGGCTGCACCATTTCATCAGATGCAAGGATCGACAATGAGATAGACAACAGACTCGCCAAGGCAAATAGCGCCTTTGGAAGACTACACAAAAGAGTCTGGAAAAACAACCAACTGAAAAACCTCACAAAGATAAGCGTATACAGAGCCGTTGTCATACCCACACTCCTGTTCGGCTCCGAATCATGGGTCCTCTACCGGCACCACCTACGGCTCCTAGAACGCTTCCACCAGCGTTGTCTCCGCTCCATCCTCAACATCCATTGGAGCGCTTACACCCCTAACGTCGAAGTACTCGAGATGGCAGAGGTCGACAGCATCGAGTCCACGCTGCTGAAGATCCAGCTGCGCTGGATGGGTCACGTCTCCAGAATGGAGGACCATCGCCTTCCCAAGATCATGTTATATGGCGAGCTCTCCACTGGCCACCGTGACAGAGGTGCACCAAAGAAAAGGTACAAGGACTGCCTAAAGAAATCTCTTGGTGCCTGCCACATTGACCACCGCCAGTGGGCTGATAACGCCTCAAACCGTGCATCTTGGCGCCTCACAGTTTGGCGGGCAGCAACCTCCTTTGAAGAAGACCGCAGAGCCCACCTCACTGACAAAAGGCAAAGGAGGAAAAACCCAACACCCAACCCCAACCAACCAATTTTCCCCTGCAACCGCTGCAATCGTGTCTGCCTGTCCCGCATCGGACTTGTCAGCCACAAACGAGCCTGCAGCTGACGTGGACTTTTTACCCCCTCCATAAATCTTCGTCCGCGAAGCCAAGCCAAAGAAGAAAGAAGATGTGAATGGAAAGTAAAAGGTTGAGAACAACTGAACTAAATGGAGTAGGAGTTGCCTAAAATTGGAAAAATCAATCTTCATGGGTTTAAAGCTATTTAGGAGCAATGTGATGTGTTGTTCTTGAAGTTGATATTTGGCCTCATAGCAATGGATGAGGCTGAGGACAGACATGCTCAATATTTCCAATAGATCTCCAATTTCTACACTGCTGTAATTAATAATGAGCAGTAAAGAAACCATTTAATATATACGTGATGAAATATGTATGACACCAGAAACACTGGCAAATATCTATAGAGATGGAAAGTGTGCTGACTGGCTGTATCATGGTCTGGCACTGGAACACCAATACTCCTGAGCATAAAACCCTCCAAAAAGGAGTGGATGCCACCCAGGACATCACAAAACCCTCCCCACTATCGAGTACATCTACAGGGAACGCTGCCGTCGGAGGGCAGCAGCTATCATCAAAGACTCTCACCATCCAGCACACGCTCTCTTCTCGCTGTTGCCATCAGGAAAGTAGGTCTAGGTGCCTCAAGACTCGCACCACCAGGTTCAAGAACAGCTGCTACCCCTCTCCTCAACAACAAACTCAATGTTTAAGGACTCTTGCACTTTATTGATTTTCTTTTTGTTCTCTCTGTATTGCACAGTCAGTTTGTTTACATTCGTTATCTGTTTACGGTTCTTTTATTTGTTTACATGTTTACGCTGTGTACAGCTTATTTTTTGCATGACCAATTCTGCCATGCCCACAGAAAAAAAAGGAATCTCAGGGTTGTATGTGATGTCATGTATATACTCTGACAATAAATCTGAAATCTGAAATATTCCTCTTTTAAAGGAAGTGAAAATAGGCAAAATGTATTGGTTTGAAAAGAAAGAGATGTAATTACATTAATCAAACTCTGAAACAATAGTAGTTTTGAAGCTCCCTCACATTCTGGTCATTGTCTTGTCTTTGAAGCTCGCGATCACAGCTGTGCCTGAATAATTAATCCCTCACATAAACAGCTGCAGAAATAGACTTGATGACAGTGAATCTCCTACATGAAATGGACATCAAATCGTTGCAACCTACAATTAATTAACTTAATATCATTGTGTCCCATATTTATCCTTACATTTCAGAACATAATCAAGAAGTTAGTTAATTTCCCTATGATTCAAGCACAAAAGTTCCTTGTGAACGTGTTATCTTTACCCAACCACCGAGATCCTTGAGACATCTGGTCCACTGTCAGTGCAGACAACATTAAGCGTTCTCTGACTTCACTGTTTGATGTACAGTAGCTGTGGACCATGCCTCAGGTTTGCCTTCTGGCCCCTGTCAATTCATGAAGTGCCTGCCATGCAGAAGTTGTAGTAAATAGAACAGCAAGGTCATCAAAAATTCACCATTCCTACTAGCCACTGAAAATCTCTGCCTCTTGTCTCTCATTCCATAGAATTGGGTCATGCTGAGATTCCCAGAGAAGGAACAGGGAGCTCAGGTGAACACATGCGTGATCCAGAAAACAGAAGACACCTCCACATCCATTTGGCTTCTGGGCCAGTCCCTCTTATCAATTGTCAAAATGTTGGGAGGCATTTGTGTATCCTCTCACAGAACTTGTTCTAATCTTAGAAATCTTTATTTCCAATAAGTAATACCAGTATTTTCAAATTGAGAAACAGAAATATTAAATCCAAACCATGGCAGATTGGGGAAGCGACAGGTTTTTTGATATGAATGGCCTGCATCAGCGGTTCTCAACCTTTTTTTTCCACTCACATACCACCTTAAGTAATTCCTTACAAACCACAGAGCACCTATTACGTTGGTGCTCTGTCATTAGTAAAGGATTAATTAAGGTGGTATGTGAATGGGAAAAAAGGTTGAGAACCACTGGTCTATGTTATACTATATTTCCAGGACATCAGCAAAAGAACGTTTCTCACAGCTGGAAGATACAAGCCAAGAACCTACAAAGGGAATTTGATCTGATAATTAGGTGCTGAGTGAACATTCAAGAGAGACATCTGAAGCTCATCCAAAGGTCTGGGCCCAACATGAGCTTGATGGCAAGTTGCCAATCTTAAGTGAACACTGACGAGAGCAAACTAAGTGATTGGAAAGGAGGATGGGGAATCACTCATGAAGAGATTAGCCATAGGGAGTTTAAACCTGGAACGGGGCCATCGGGAGTGACGACCGTGCAGTAGGACCCCCCGGAAGATTGCCGTAAGAAGCACCTCCACTTCTCTCAGGGCAGCCCTGCTGTTACTATAACTAAGGCCATGCCATTATTTTTGAAGAGGACAATGGGGGAAATTAAAGCCTTATTATCACTGGATCAAGGACACTTTGTCAATGTCTTATACAGGGTAAAATCGGAGTGAGAAGTAAAACAAGTTTAATAACTTAAACATAAAGATGTTCCATTGAGTGAAGTATAATATAGTTCAAGGGACTGTAACATCAAAGGGGAAAAAAGTATAAAAATAAAGTCTGACAAAGAGAGAGCGTGCAGCATAAAGGAATGAAATCCGCAGCCAACTGAATGGAGCAAGATAGGAGACTGCATCGTAGTCAATTAGAGGACAAACGTACAAGGTTCTTAGTGTGCATTGTTATATATTGCTTCCTTGTGTCACTTAGTACACCTGCTGCTGCTTTAATCAATTGACTGGGAACAGGTCTCTGTGGTTACATTAGAAACTGAACCTTCCAAGTTAAAAGTGGCACCATCTTGCAATGTGAATATTTAGCCAAACGTGGTTTGCGCAGCACCAGTTGATTCAGTGGTGCTGAAACTGGGGTAACTTTGAGCAGGCCTCAATTTATCCCTTGCTAACCCATATTTTAGATGAACGGCTTACAGAACCTCCAAATTACAAGGCCACAATTTTTAATTTTAGCTTTTTGGCTTCTCGATCAAGGACGATCCATTACTCTGGTACCCAAATAAGTCGTTTCAAAAATGACAGCCGAGAATGCTGGAAACACTCGGCGGGTCAGTCAACGCTTATGGAGGGATAAGCAGACCCTTTTTCTCCACGTCTTATTTTTATTTCATTTTACCTGTATATTCTGGCTCTCTTTTTTTTATTTTCAATGCATTGGGGCAAACACTTGTCTCTGTTAGCCCCAAATTGATATAGCAGCATGTTAAATACATTCTCAAAATCCTGACATTCTTTTTTTATTTATTTTTTTATTTTTTACACAATAAACCATACTGACCAAAATACATACAGACATTTTTCTCTTGAATATATACAGTGTCATTTTCTCCCCTTTTCCCCCCTCCCTTCCCTCCCTCCCTCTCCCCCTTCCCATTTATTCAAAGTTCAATCTATACGATACATTAAATCCGTTAAACAATGTCGTCACTTAATAAAATAAACAAGAAATTTTTGTCTTTTACTTTTACATACTGAGTCAGTTCATTTCGTTGTCTTCTCCTTCTGTCATTTTAGGTGGTGGAGGTTCATGGTAGGACTTCTCTATTGTATTTCATGTACGGTTCCCATATTTGTTCGAATATTGTGATGTTATTTCTTAAATTATATGTTATTTTATATAATTTATTCTAATGGAATAAATTTATTTATTTCTATGTACCATTGCTGTATTCTCAAGTTGTCTTCTAATTTCCAGGTTGACATAATACATTTTTTTGCTGACATTCTTAAGGTTTTAATAAATTAAATTGTACTGGAGGCAGTTTCTGCAACAATTAACACTGCTTGGCACTCAACTCACATTTCAGAATGAACCCCATGGAAATTGATTTCAGTTTTGATCCTTGCTTCTTTTTTTTATTTCTTGATTACCTGGATTATCAGCTTGCTTCTGTCTCTAGACCATGTAATCCCATGGCTGACATAATGATTCAGATATCAGGTGATTAAGAACAAAGGCGTCTAACTTTACTGACAAAGAAAGATGGAATAGGAAACCAAACCTTGATCAGTGGCCTTGATTCATTTATTTAACCTCAGTAATATTAACTGCATTGTGAAACCGTCACCATGAAGCCTTTTAATTTCCTGTTTGAAGGAAAGATAGCCACGATCAGCAGCTTGCCTTTCGTTGCATTGCTCAAAGGCCAGTTACACTTACACTACTGTGATGGGCTGTGGTGCAGCAAGCAAACACAAAACATGAGAAGATTGTACTACAGGATTTAATCAGCTCAAACTCTGTACACACCAGTCTTAACATCTTTGCTGGTTCCATGTGTACTCGGCCATCCTCTGCTGGCTCCACATGTCCAACTGACCCTGGGAGGGGCCGGCTCAACTCTATATACAGCCTCCCAGGTTGCCTGCCTACAGGTACAATGGTTTCCCCCCCCCACCACCCCTGCAGTAGGCTGGTAGGAGTATGGCCAGTGTTGTGGTTGTATCACCACAAGTATCAGAGCAATTGGCACAGAAAACAAGCCCTTCAGCCCAATTCTCTGATGCTGACCAATGTGTCCTTCTAAGCCAATCCCATTCACCTGCATTTGGCCCGTATCTCTCTGAACCTTTCCTATATATGTAGGTACCTGTCCAAATGTCTTCCCAACCTAGATGAACCACCTCAGTCAATTATTCTGCCAGCTTGTTCCATAAACCCACCACTTTATAGGTGAAAAGCTTACCTCTAAAGCCCCATTTAAATCTTTCCTCTCTCATTTTAATCTATGCTCCCTACTTTTTGACTTCCTGAGAAAATCAATCTTATCCATGCCCCTTTTGATTTTATAAACCACTATAAGGTCATATCTTAGCCTCCTTTGTCTATGGAAATCAAGCCCACCCTGTCCAGTCCCGACAATATCCTTGTGAATCTTTTCTCAGCCACCTCTAGCTTAAACCCTATAGTATGACTACAGAACTGCATACAATATTCCAGGTGAGATCTCACCAATATTTTGTACAGCTGTAATCTGACATCCCAGCTCTTGCCTGTCCAATAAAGGCAAGCCTGCCAAATGCCTTCTTCACCACCTTGTCTAGTTGTATCACCATTTTCAGGTAAATATGTACCTATAAACACAAGGTCACTCTCTTCTACAACTTTCCCAAGACCCTATCATTCACTGTGTATGAGCCAGTAAGATGGCATCCACCTTAGACTTTCTCCTAGATTAGGCGAATTGGAATGGATCCATGTTGCTGCTCAGACAGGAGCTGATATGCTTCAACACCAACCTTTCAAAACACTTCTTCACTGTTGATGTGAGTGCCTCTGGTCAATAGTCATTTAGGCAGGTTACCACACTCTTCTTGAGCACTGGTACAATTGAGACAGGTGGGTATCATTCCCTGCCAGAGAGAGATGTTGAAGATGTCTGTGAATACATTGGCATGTTGGTCAGCACAGGTTTTTTAATACATGGCCAGGTACCCTGTCCAGACCAAATGCTTTCCTCAGATTCATTCTCCTGAAGGCAGCCCGCTTGCAGACAGCAGAGGATCATATGGAGGTGCGCTGTGGTGGTTCTTCCTTGGTCGAATCATGAATAGAAGGGTTAAGTGGGGTGACACAGCTAGTGCAGCTTTTGCCTCATAGCCCTAGTGACCTGGGTTTAATCCTGGCCTCCACGGCTATGTATGTGGAGATTGACTGCAAGGTTTACTCCTGAGTGCTGCACATCTCAAAGACTTAATTAGATTAAGTTTCAGATCACTGTAAATTGGGTATGTGGTTGAATTAATGGGAATCTGGAAGAACAGGTTGCAGGGCAAATTGTTCCGTGATCCTGCGTAGACTCCATGAGCTGAATGCCCTCCTTCTCTATCACATGGAAAAAGGGGCAGCACAGTTCGGTCGGGACCAGACCTGGGTTCGAATCCCGCGCTGTCTGTAAGGAGTTTGGACGCTCCCCTCGTGTCTGCGTGGGTTTTCTCTGGGGGCTCCGGTTTCCTCCCATCCTTCAATGTACTGGGGGCATGGGTTAACAGGGTGTAAGTTGGGCGGAACGGGCTCGTAGGGCCGAATTGGCCTGTTACGGTGCTGTATGTCTAAATATTTTTTTTTATTTTAAAAATGAGACAGTGAATGCCTGTGGTGCTCATAATGGTGTCACTCTTGTCTTCAGAAATTAATCAAACATCACATCCATATTGGCAGCAAGAATTTTATTCAGTAAGGGAAGCAAGTACTGCATTGAAGCACAAATAACTTCATCTATCTTCCGCAAATCGAACTGAAATGATACAACATCGCATTCATACATTATAGAAGAGATTCTATTAATCACACTGTGTTTGCTTAGTATGAGAATATATTGTGTTAATTTTTTTTTTGAAGTGAATTGGTTAACAGCAGCTTCTGACACTCAAAGATAATAGACAGACTGTGGAAGTTTCTTCTTGTGTAACAACAAAAGTAGACTAGAAATGCATCAGCCTCATCTCCATTGCTATGCCGTGCTTTCAATTAAAAAATACTAATGGAGTAGGCACTTCATAAAAACTCTGCAGAATACACTATTGTAATTGTCCTTCACAGAAACTGTGGAAATGCACTATGGTTCCCTCAAGACATTTTCTCTTTAACTTGAGAAGTGTTGCAATTTTGCAATCTCCCAGCTCTTGTAGAGTTCACATTAATCTTCGCATTGTTCCATGAATGGAATTGAATAAATAGACTGTCGGCACAACACTTCTGAATCTGGAATTTTGCATTGAATAGCTGCGTGGCTTCAGCGTCACATTTCTCGCTTTGTCCACTTCAAAAATGACACGTGCTAATCGCCGTGGATCTATATACGTGAGATATTTGCAAAGAAAAATAGCATCACCCCATAATTATATTTGCACAAACCTTGAAATGTCTTTTAAATATTACATTTTTAAATGTAGCCACGAAGCGGGCGTCACAGGCCCTTTCGGCCCACGAGCCCAGTTGATCTGCAACCCCTGGTACGTTTTTGAACGGCAGGAGAAAACCGGAGCCCTTGGGGGGGGCGGGGTGGGGGGGTAATCCCCATGCAGTCACGGGGAGGACGTACAAACTCCTTACAGACAGCGCGGGATTCGAACCCCGGTCCCAATTGCCGGTGCTGTATCAGCATTGCGCTAACCGCTATGCCAACCGTACAGCCCATCTCTATATTTTGATGACAATATAGAATCCATAATCCGTATTATTTTCCCAGAATTTTTGAGGAAATGTTATGCGAGCAACGTACCCAAATCACTCTTTATTGATGAATTATAGAATCAAAGAGAGAGATGAGGAAGAACTTCTTTTGGCCGTGGATCTGTGGAACTTGCTGCCGCACACAGCAGTGGAAGCCAGAATACTGGGAGTATTTAAACAAGAAATAGACATTGGTGAGGGAATCAAGGGATATGGGGAAAAAGCTGGAAACTGGAACTAGTGTAGAGTAGCTTAGTGTAGTTTTACAGAACAGACTCGATGGGCCTGGTGGCCTGGTTCTGTCCCTTGGACTTGTGATCATATGATTCCTGCCCTTGTTCCAAAGACACTACAGAGGAAGAGAAGATACTTGGTGGATTGAAATAGAAAGTCAGTAGGTGTAACTTGGAGGATTGTAAAGAGACTCATACCCTTAAGAACAAAAATCGTCATGCAAAGACCAGAGATAGGACACATCTCTGGACACCAGTCAGTTCAGCTTGGCAAAAAACATCTCCTCCCCAATCTCCATCAGCGCTGGAGCACCACAGGGATGCCAACTTAGCCCCTGCTCAACTCTCTATACCGAGGACTGTGTAGTTTGTTGATGACACCACCATAGTGTGCTGCATTTAAGGGGGCAATGAGTCAGCATACATGAGGCAGATTGAAAACTCAGCAGAATGATGGATAAATGACCACCTCTCCCTCCATGTCACCAAGACCAAGGAACTGATGGTGAACTTTAGGAAGTTCACAGTTCGGTCGGGACCAGACCTGGGTTCGAATCCAAGTTATACGATCCAGTGATCATCGGGGCATCAAAAGTGAAGGCAGTCAGCAACTTTAAATTCCTGGGTGCCACTCTCTCAGAGGACCTGTCCTGGACCCATCAGATTAATGCCCTTGTGAAAGAAGCATGACATCCTCTCTTCTTCCTCAGGAGTTTGCGGAGGTTCGGTAGGTCAGCAGAAATCTTGGCAGACCCCTGCAGATATATGATGACTGTCTGCATGTATACTTCTGAGTGGAGAATCCTGCAAAATGTAATGGGCTCAGCTCAGTACACCACAGGCAAAACTCTCCCCACCTTCGAGTACAGCTGGTATGTGGAATGTTGGCATTGGAAAGCAAAGATCTGCAACCCTCCACCCCAAAACATGCTCTGTTCTCATTGCTGCCATCAGAAGGGAGGTGCAGGTGCCACAGGACTCATACCTCCATGTTCAGGAATAGTTGCTAACCCTCAACCATCAGGCTCTTGAACAATAGACTTATTCAGGGACTCATTATTACTCATGATGTATTACTGTGTATTTCTGCCAAGATCGGCATTTGCACAGTTTACAATTCTCTCTTTTTTTCCTTTAACTGCAATTTACAATCACAGATTCAGAGATTACTAAGCCTGGCAAAAGGAAAAAAGAATCTCAGGGTTGTATGGGATATCATATATGTACTCTGACAATAAATCAGAATTTTGCACTTTTAATAAACAATCTGAACATCTGCCACACCTGAAAACCACAAACCTTGGAATTTTAGTTGAAATTGAAAACAAGTAGGTTTCATTCCATCTTTTGTGACTGAAAGAATCTTCTTCTCTTTGGCTTGGCTTCGCGGACGAAGATTTATGGAGGGGGTAAAAGTCCACGTCAGCTGCAGGCTCGTTTGTGGCTGACCAGTCCGATGCGGGACAGGCAGACACGGTTGCAGCGGCTGCAGGGGAAAATTGGTTGGTTGGGGTTGGGTGTTGGGTTTTTCCTCCTTTGCCTTTTGTCAGTGAGGTGGGCTCTGCGGTCTTCTTCAAAGGAGGTTGCTGCCCGCCAAACTGTGAGGCGCCAAGATGCACGGTTTGAGGCGATATCAGCCCACTGGCGGTGGTCAATGTGGCAGGCACCAAGAGATTTCTTTAGGCAGTCCTTGTACCTTTTCTTTGGTGCACCTCTGTCACGGTGGCCAGTGGAGAGCTCGCCATATAACATGATCTTGGGAAGGCGATGGTCCTCCATTCTGGAGACGTGACCCACCCAGCGCAGCTGGATCTTCAGCAGCGTGGACTCGATGCTGTCGACCTCTGCCATCTCGAGTACTTCGACGTTAGGGATGAAAGCGCTCCAATGGATGTTGAGGATGGAGCGGAGACAACGCTGGTGGAAGCGTTCTAGGAGCCGTAGGTGATGCCGGTAGAGGACCCATGATTCGGAGCCGAACAGGAGTGTGGGTATGACAACGGCTCTGTATACGCTTATCTTTGTGAGGTTTTTCAGTTGGTTGTTTTTCCAGACTCTTTTGTGTAGTCTTCCAAAGGCGCTATTTGCCTTGGCGAGTCTGTTGTCTATCTCATTGTCGATCCTTGCATCTGATAAAATGGTGCAGCCGAGATAGGTAAACTGGTTTTGAGTTTTGTGTGCCCGATGGAGATGTGGGGGGGCTGGTAGTCATGGTGGGAGCTGGCTGATGGAGGACCTCAGTTTTCTTCAGGCTGACTTCCAGGCCAAACATTTTGGCAGTTTCCGCAAAACAGGACGTCAAGCGCTGAAGAGCTGGCTCTGAATGGGCAACTAAAGCGGCATCGTCTGCAAAGAGTAGTTCACGGACAAGTTTCTCTTGTGAAAGAATAATATCAGGACAAATGGCTATCTCTCCATGTTGCTGTGCTGCCTGAGAGCCCGACAAAATAAATTTACAAAAAGCAGCTGTCTCAGGCTAATCTTCCATCACATTCAGACAGATTGTTGTTTTATTGGCGAATTAATGCCAGCAGCTATTGATTAAACCTGATGTTTTCCAATACATTCTGTGGGTCTTTACACTGGAACATTTTCTTGTTGGACCCTGGGCATTGAAGATGATTTGCTTCCATTCCAAATTATGAGATCTGAGATGGCATAGTTAACTTGCTCAGTTTCTCTTAAACCCCTTCCCTGAGCCTCTCTCGTTCCGATCCCTCAATCTCCTTTCCTCCTGGCTCCCAACCACTTCCCTTTCCTCTCCATTCAGGGAGCTACTCCCTCCCTGTACCACTTCACAGCTTTTTAATTCTTTTTTTAATCCTGCCGCATACGGCATGATTGACGCAGCAGGGAGCGCAAGGCCATAACAGCTCCAGCGATTGGGATCAGACCTGGGCTTGAAACCCGAGCTGTCTGTAAAGAAGAATGATTAAAATAGGACATATGCAATGAAGGGGAGGGCACTGAGGAACAGAGAGATCTTGGAATAATGGTTCATCATTCCTCAAAGGTGGTTTTCATGTAGATAGGGAGATAGGGAAATCAAAGCCTAGAATATAGGAGCTAGGAGGTGATGTTGAGACTGTTCAAGGCATTGGTGAGGCCAAGTTTAGAATATGGTGTGCAGTTCCGGCCTCCAAATTATAGGGAGGTAATCAATAAGGTAGAGAGGGTGCAGAGAAGATTTACTAAAATGATACCTGGATTGCAGTATCTAGAATACGGAGAAAGAATGAATGGACTGGGTCTTTATTCATTGGACCGTAGAAGGTTGAAGGGGGATTAGATAGAGGTATATAAAATTATGAGGGGAATAGATAGAGTAGATGTGAATAGGCTCTTCCCCTTGAGGGGAGGAGAGATTGGAACGAGGGGTCATATATTAAGGGTTCGGGGGAAAAACTTTAGAAGTAACATAAGAGAAAGCTTCTTCATTCAAGAGAGTGGTGGCTGAGAGGAATGACCTTCCAGAAGAGGTGATTGCAGCAGGGTCAATTTTGTCATTTAAGAGGAGGTTGGATGAGTGTATGGATGTAAGGGGGTTGGAGGGTTATGGGCAAGGAGCAGGAAGGTGGGACTAGTGGAGTTCACTTAAATCAGTGTGGATGAGAAGGGCTGAGATGGCCTGTTTCCGTACTGTAATTGTTATATGGTTCCATACTGGGGGTATAGATGAATGGGCAGCATGGACTTGTAGGGCTGAATTGGCCTGTTACAGCGCTGAATGTCCAATTTATTTAATTGAATTTATATCTGTCCATGACCTCTTACCTGTGTTCCTCCTCTGCCCTTTCCTCCCTCCTCTTCTTTCCTGTACCCCACCCCTCACTCCCCCCCCACCCCACCCCCTCACCTTCTTATTCAGGAACCTCCCTGGTTTTTTTTGCTCATACCTTGAAGAGGGGCTCAGGCCTGAAATGTTGCCTACCCTTTGCTTCCAACAGGTGCTGCATAACCCGCTGAGTTTCTCCAGCGCTTTTGTACATTGCACAGACACCTCCATAGTTTCAGCGGGAGGTGCCTGACCAGATGAGTGTGAATGGGTGGCTTGAGAGGCAATGTGCTCCTTCTGCCTTTTCCACAGGGCTTCCATGTATCCTGATCTGACATTTTCAATAACTCCCTGAATGTTCCATCAATTTGAATGGCCAGGGCCCAGAGATTTCCAGGGGTTGATGGAGATGTGGTACTTTTTTTAGGAGGATTAGGGCACTGTAACCAGAGAGAACATTTGGCATTTCAGATACTTCTGAACAGAATTCATTAACAATTTCTTGTCCAATTAGAGAAAATATTTTTTAACAAGCAACAGAAAGAGGTAGTGGACAACGAGTTTTTCTCAAAAGATTTGCTTCCTGAAAAAAACTTGGGGATTATGATAGACAACTTTAAACTGAACACAATGATCATTTCTGATTTGCTGTATCGCGTAGGAAGTTGGAGAAATTAACTTTTATTGAATTTAGCACGTTTAATCCAATATTGATGCTGACATTTTGCATTAGTTCAACAGACCTAAAAGTGTTTTGCCGCTATTTTTTATTTGTCCTCACCATCTGATGCCCCTCATGTCAAACAATAGGTAGCCAGCATTGATGGATTCTAATTGCCCTGATATAACTTTTCCATGGTTGAAATTGTTGTACCTGTTTACAACAAACACTATAATTGCTGTCTTGAACCAAGTAGTTCTGTTTTTGCTTTTGACAAACCAAAGTCCCTGACCGGGTCATTTAATTCTGGCTGTGTTATCAGATGAAGATAACCAGGCATAAATGGTTCAACATCTGGATCAGTGACTTTTCCACATCTGGTTTGTGCATTGTGGCATCTTCTTCTGCCTCATCTGGGCTCCATGTCTCTGGTAGCTTTGAACTTGCCAACTGTCCTCATGCGACACTGGTCTCATGGCTGAAGGCAGATTGGGTATTTAATATATTTCTGATTTTTAGCAGAGAAGCTTGATACATTGGTCACCCTACTGTACTCACACAACCAGACCCAATTAAATTTAAGACAGTTCTTCTTCAAAGAAAACTCCTCATAAAGCCTATCCTCCCCCACCTCCAGTTTAAATTCCACACGGAATATTTTGGAGGATCAAAAACCAAGACATAACATGCCGTCACGTGATCCTTTTGTTCTTCCTATGTCATTGGGACTCCAAATGGCATTAACTTCAGAGTACCCCTGAGCCAAGCTCTTGGTCACAATTTTACAACCGAAGTAGAGCTCTTTTAATAAATGCAGTCATACTGCGTCTTTGAGCCTTAAGTGTACACTTGCTACAAATGTAACAGAATGTATCGCAGCTGTAGCAATATTGTTAAAACAATTCTGCTGTATTGAATCTTCCTGAAGACAATAAATGCTATTGTTAAGTACACTCACTATGCTATTGTCTGAAGAACATTTGCATCAACATGCATTCCATCCATATCAGCATGTGAGCTGCTTTTATAACCTGTCTGCATCTATCCTGACTGAGTATGTCCAAGCCTAAGACATAATTCGCACAACACCTGCACTGAGTGCATGCCCAGGCATGCTTGGACTGACCAAAACAGCTTGCTTCGTGTACTAGTATACTAGTAGACAAAATATGACAGGAAATTACAAAGGTAGGTTATATCTAAAAGACGGAATATTTTGAGGTGATTTTCATGATCGGCAGCCCAAAATCCATAAAAATGCATGTTCAGGAAGCAACATTGTCCAGTGTATTCAATGTAAAACAGGTTTTCAAAAGGAATGAAAGGAGGTGAAAGAATGGTAGAATAATAAAAGATTTTATAAAGAATTGTTTTGAAATGGTTTTTGTTAAATTGGCAGCAATTATTAAGATTTTAAAGAATGAGCCACCACATTCCTGTAACAATTTTCAGTCCCAAACTAATAGTTGTTAAGTTGGAACAAACAAACTTCTGTTATGCTAGCCTAGTTAAATGTGTCCCTCTCATTCCTATTGCCACTTTGTGCTCTCCGAGCATTTCACTGAGAAGACATTGATATATCGCAGCTTTTGGGGAAAGAGGAGCAACTCAAGCAGCTACAGCCTATTTCCATTAACATAAAAAATTGTTGTCACATGCACCATCAGGCCTCATTGTTACTTCTGCAAAGAATCTGGCCCATTATGTTCCCAATATAATTGAATCTTAAGGACATAATAAATATATCCTTCTGTTTGAGACTGGATTGAACTCTTTCTGCTCCGCACCATGTTGGTCATCTTTGAAATTCATTGGTAGTCTTTGTCCTGCTACACAGTACAATAAGATGTTTCTACCAAGCAATTCATCCCTAGCTGATAACACTGAAAGTGCCATTTGGCTATGTCAGCGTGCTTTTCTCCTGTCGTCGTTAATATAAGTAATTATAGAGCTGGACTACGAGGCACTGATGCTACAATTCAGATCGTTCTGTCTGCTGGGGATGACATTTTAGGCAAAAAGTTTTTTTGTGGACACTTTTTCCTTTAAAATCTATTATTTCTTGCTCTAAATTCAACCTCAACCAAAAAAAAAGCAAAACCAAGTACAAATCTGTCAGCAGTAGTTCAATCTTACTCCCATTATTTTTGTCTCTGCCTTAAATGATTCACCCTGTGAATCTTTGCATATAAAAACCAAGATCAATGTTGTACGACGAGACTCGAGAAATTCCTGATTAATCCCAGTTCCTGGAGTTTGATATAATTTGCAAGCTTTGGAGCCTTTTGTCATTGGTTTTTCATTTTGCCTCCTCTTTGTCCATCACGTCTACTTATTTGACAACAGAGCTCGGATTATGCAGTGAAACACGAGCATCTGCAAACGCTGCGATTGTCGTAAAAACACACTAGTGCGTTTGGAACTCAGCAGGTCTCACAGCATCCACAGGAGGTCTATCTCCTTTCCCCCATCTCTGTCTCCCTCTACCACTTCTCCTCTGTCTCCTGTCCTCCAAATCCTTCACCCTCCCCCAATCAATTCTCACCTTTCATCTTTCTGGTCCTCCTATCCATGTCTAACTAACTCCTTTTGACTGTGGGTCTGTACTCCACCCCGTGCCCTATCTTTGAATTCAGGTGCCTGCCTGTTTTTTTAATCATGTCTTGATGAAGGCCTGAAGCCCAAAACGTCAATTATATGTCTTTGGGACGGTGCAAGATCTGCTGAGTTCTTCCCGCATTTCGGTCCATTTTATTCAAATAATGCAAATACTTGTTTTAATGCCAGCTCTCTGTTCACTAATTGTCATTCTCGGTTTCATTTTAATACTATATATCGATATTCATTTGGAATTAAACAATATCAAGACTCAAATCTAGAAAATCATCATATCTATTGACAAGACTACAACTAAGTTTTTCTCCATTTCGATGTACTTTTAAGATATTACTAATTAACCCTTTCAGAATAACATTTTCCCAATGAATAAGAGGTTTCGTGCTGCATGCTGTTGTGTCTGGTATTTCCCAGAAAGTGGAGCACATAACAGTGCTTTCTTCAGTGCTAGAACATCACCATGTTTACCACTATCCCATGATAATTTGATGGTTGTAGACCCCACGCCCTCAAATTAAAGAGAGTCATTATAATGAGTATCGCATGATATATGTTGCGAACATGATTACCAGGGATATCAGAAACCATGGTTGGATCCAGAGGTCCAGGCCCTTCCCAGAGCTCGTGATGCTTCCTTCAGGACAGGGTGTTGGATGGCACTACAATCAGCCAGGGCTGAACTCTCCCGTGCAATCCAGAAGGCAAAGCGTGGGTGTGCACAGAAGACACCGGCGATGAGAGACACATGTAGCAAGGGATTAAGACTATAATGGATCACAAGTCAACCTTGCAAATTAAGGACAATGTTGCCTCCCTTCTGGACAGACTGAACACTTTCTATGCAAGAAGAGAATGAAACAAAGGAAATCTCCATGTGTCCCTTCCCCGCCCCGATGAACGGGCTCCCTGCATAGCCACGACCAAGGTGAAGAGAACCCTATCCAAGGTGAACCCACACAAGGCAGCAGGACCAGACAACATACCTGGTTGGGTACTGAAGGACTGCACAGACCAATCGATGGAGGTCCTCACGGGCATCTTCAACACCTCACTGCAGCAATCCATCGATCCCGCAGGGTTCAAGACAGCCACCATCACCCCGGTACCAAAGAGCATGACAATAACAGGCCTCAATGACTACCACCCTGTGGCACTGCCCTCCACCATTATGAAATGCTCTGAGTATTTGGTGATGGAGTCCACCAAAGCACACCTCCTAGAGATGCTGGACCCATTTCAATTTTCCTATAGAAGAAACCATTCCATAGACCATCGTCTATGGAAGTAACAGCCTTGTTACTTCACTCCATCCTGACCCACCTGGAGAATGATGCCTTATATGCCAGGCTACTGTTCATTGACTTTAGCTCAGTGTTTAAAACGATCATTCCACAGAGGCTGGAGGAGAAGCTGCCCTCAATGGGACTCAACACACCTCTCTTTAATTGGATACGGACTTCCTAATGGAAAGACCACAGTCTCTCTGGATCGGTAGCCATATATCAAACACCATCATCCTGCACATTGGCACACCTAAGGGCTGTATGCTCAGCCCGCTCCTGTTCACGCTACTGACCCACAACTGCATCGCCAGATCCTGCTTCAACAATGACATCAAGTTTGCAGATGACACAACAGTAGTTAGCCTCATTAGCAAAAATTAGTCTCACTAAAGAGAAGAGGTGGAAGATCTCGTGAAATGGTGCAAGAGTAGCCATCTGAGTCTCAATGTGGACAAGATGAAGGAGATGATCGTGGACTTCAGGAGGACCAAGAATGACCACCCTCCACCACACAGAGAGAGTGAAGAGCACCAAGTTCCTTAGAGTTCACTTAACTCAGGGGTCCCCAAACATTTTAGATATTGACTCCTTCATGGAATGCTTGATCCCTCATAGACCCCCTGGCATGTACAAAATAAATAAATAAATACACGTGTGGTTTCCATATCTTTGGCTTGGCTTCGCGGACGAAGATTTATGGAGGGGTAATGTCCACGTCAGCTGCAGGCTCGCTTGTGGCTGACAAGTCCGATGCGGGACAGGCAGACACGGTTGCAGCAGTTGCGAGGGAAAATTGGTTGGTTGGGGTTGGGTGTTGGGTTTTTCCTCCTTTGTCTTTTGTCAGTGAGGTGGGCTCTGCGGTCTTCTTCAAACGAGGTTGCTGCCCACCGAACTGTGAGGCGCCAAGATGCACGGTTTGAGGCGATATCAGCCCACTGGCGGTGGTCAATGTGGCAGGCACCAAGAGATTTCTTTAGGCAGTCCTTGTACCTCTTCTTTGGTGCACCTCTGTCTCGGTGGCCAGTGGAGAGCTCGTCATTTAACACGATCTTGGGAAGATGATGGTCCTCCATTCTGGAGACGTGACCTACCCAGCGCAGTTGGATCTTCAGCAGCGTGGATTCAATGCTGTCAGCCTCTGCCATCTCGAGTACTTCGATGTTGGAGATGAAGTCGCTCCAATGAATGTTGAGGATGGAGCGGAGACAACGCTGGTGGAAGCGTTCTAGGAGCCGTAGGTGATGCCGGTAGAGGACCCATGATTCAGAGCCGAACAGGAGTGTGGGTATGACAACGGCTCTGTATACGCTAATCTTTGTGAGGTTTTTCAGTTGGTTGTTTTTCCAGACTCTTTTGTGTAGTCTTCCAAAGGCACTATTTGCCTTGGTGAGTCTGTTGTCTATCTCGTTGTCGATCCTTGCATCTGATGAAATGGTGCAGCTGAGATAGGTAAACTGGTTGACCGTTTTGAGTTCAGTGTACCCGATGGAGATGTGGGGGGGCTGGTAGTCATGGTGGGGAGCTGGCTGATGGAGGACCTCAGTTTTCTTCAGGCTGACTTCCAGGCCAAACATTTTGGCAGTTTCCGCAAAACAGGATGTCAAGCGCTGAAGAGCCAGCTCTTCAGTGCTTGATGTTCTGTTTCCATATACATTAGTGAGGGAAACAACATACCACACACATGGTGTCCAGGACTCACAGCAACAACCCAATCGCTAAGTAACAAATCTGTAAATTACAGATCACAGTAAAAGAAAAAAAATTGCTTCTGACCGGGCAGATGCCAAACGGAGCTGTCACATCCAGAATCAGGATTTATTGTCGTGAACAAGTCATAAAATTCGATGTTTTTCGGCAGCATCACAGTGTGAACATAAATACTATAACCATCTTACAACATTACTATAAAAAATAAAAATAAGAGTGCATGAAATGTAAGGCAATGTCTTTGGTTCATTGATTATTCAGGAATCTGATGGCAGCGGCGAAGAAGCTGTCCTTGTGCCACTGAGTCAGCGTCTTTAGGCTCCTGTACCTTTTCCCTGATGGTAGCAGAGTGAAGATGGCATGGCCTGGGTGGTGGGGGTCTTTGAGGATAAAGACTGATTTTTTTAAGACACCGCCTTGTGTAGATGTCCTCGATGGAGTGAAGTCTAGAGCCTTTTATGTCGCAGACTGAGCTAACAACCCTTTGGAGTTTATTCTTGTCCTGAGGGTTGGCACCTCCATATCAGGCACTGATGCAACCACCAGAATACTCTCCATGATACTCCTGTAGAAGTTGACAAGAGTCTTTGGTGACATATTGAGTCACATCAGACACCCCACAAAGTATAGCCGCTGGTGAGCCTTCTTTGTGATTGCATCAATGTGGAGGCTCCAGGACAGCTCTTCGGAGATATTGACACCCAGGAATTTGAAGTTCTTGACCATCTCCACTACTGAGCCCTCAACGAGGACTGGTCGTGTTCCCCTGACTTCCTCCTTCAGGATCATCTTCAGCATCGGTGACATTGATTCCATTCTCAACATCAGGTGTGGTGCCATCCACATCGAAGAAGTCGCCTCGGGCTCCTGGGCAGTAGTAGGGAGCTCAGGCTCTACAATTCTTTCCACTCATTCAACCCCCCCCCCCACCCTCAGCATTTATTGACCCCCTTTTGACCCCCTGGCATTTTCTGACCCCATGGATAGTCCCATTGACCTCCAAGGGTCAATAATGACCACTTTGGAGACCCCTAACTTAATTAGTGACCTATCGTGGCCACTAAACATCTCCCTTCTTGTCAGGAAGGTGCAAGACTGACTGCGCTTCCTGTAAGGTCAGAAGTGGGAAAACTACCAACCATTATTATGTCAAGCTTTCATAAGAGCACTATTGAGAGCATCCTTAGTGGTCGCATCACAGTGGGGTACAGTTGCTGCAGAGAAATGGATCAGAGGTCAATCCACAGGACCATAAGAGCGGCAGAGAGGATCACTGGAGTCTCTCCCCCCACCCCCCACCACCCCCCCCCCCCCCATCGACATGATCTACTGGGATTATTGTCTGAGGAGAGCACGCAAAATCATTGAGGACCCCTTCCACCCTGCACACGGCATCTTTCAGCTCCTCAGGGAAGAGATACAGGAGGATCAGAGCCAGCACCACCAGGCTGAGGAACAGCTTCTTCCAGCAGGCAATGAGGATGTTGAACGACCAAAGGAACTGCTCACATTAACCACCCGAGTCTCTCATTTGTCCAAAACAACATCTATCTATCTATTTATTTATTAATTTATTATAGCTAAAATACTTGTCCTGTGTATGTATTGTTTGTCTGTTTGTGTGCGATGTCTGGTTGTGTGCCTGCGTGTTTTGCACCGAGGACCAGAGAACACTGTTTCGTCGGGTTGTACCTGTACAATCAGATGACAATAAATTTGACTTGATGATTCAGTTGCTGGCTGTCTTGTGCATGCTGTTAGATCCCAATCTTGACTGGTATTGTTTGTGTGTAGGTGGGTGGGACATATTGAATTAAAGAATGTGTGAAGTTAGTCACGCAGATACTGGAATATGGCACGAGGAGGTAAATCCATCACCAGGCATGTAAGCTGATTGAAAATTGCTCTATGATGTTGGCATTTCAGGCACTCATAAGACCATAACACATAGGAGCAGAAATAAGCTATTCAGCCCATCAAGTCTGCCCCACCATTTAATCATGAGCTGATCCATTTTCCCACTCAGCCCCACTGCCCATCCTTCTCCCCATAACCTTTGATGACCTGGCTAATCAAGAACCTGTCAATTTCTATCTTAAATATACTCAGTGACATGGTCTCTACAATCACCCATTGCAACAAATTCCACAGATTTACCACCCTCTGGCCGAAGAAGTTCCTTCATGTCTTTGTTCTAAGGAGACGTCCTCAATCCTGAAGTTGTGTCCATTTCTCCTAGACTCTCCCACCGTGGGAAAACACCTATCTCTACATCTACTCTGTCCACATCTCTAAACATTCAAACATGTTTCAAAGACCTCACTAATCATTCTCCTAAATTCCAATAAGAACAGGCCAAGAGCTGTCAAAAGATCCTCAGGTGATAACTCTTTCATTCCCAGGATCCATCCTTGTGAACCTCCTCTGAATCCTCTCCAAGGTCAGTGCATCTTTCTTCAATGAGAAGCCCAAAACTCCTGACAATACTCCAAGTGGAGTTTCACCAGTTACCTTATAAAGCCTCAACATCACAGCCCTGCTCTGGTATCCTATTCCTTTTGTATTTGCTGTCTTCACCAGTGACTCAACCTGTAAGTTTACCTTCAGGCTCTCCTGCACGAGGACTCCCAGGTCCCTTTTGCATTTGGGTATTATCATTTTCTCCACCATTTAGAAAATTGTCTGCCAGTTTATTTTTTCTATCAAGGTGCATGACTGTACACTTTCCAACATTATATTTCATTTCATATTCCCTGCCCATTCTCCTAATCTGTCTAAGTCCTTCTGTAGCCTCCCTGTTTCCTCAACACTACCCACTCATCCACACATCTTCGTATCATCTGCAAATGCCCATAAAGCCATTCATTATAAATCATTGATTATACAAGTTGAAAAGAAGCAGCCCCAACACTTACCCCTGTGGAAAACCACTAGCAACTGGCAGCCAATCAGAATATGATACATGTATTCTCCTTCTTTGGTTCCTTCCAATCAGCTGAAGCTCTACTCACACTTTTATGTTTCCTGTTATTACCGTGGGCTCTTAGCTTGTTAATTAGCCTCCTAACGGCCTTCTGAGAATCCAAATGCACAACATCCAGTGTATCTCCCTTATCCAGCCTGCTTGTAACTTCTTCAAAGAATTCCAATAGGTTTGTCAAGCAAGATTTTCCCTGAAGGAAACCAATCTGGCTTTGGCCTCTCTTGTCGTGTGTGGAGTGATATGCTTTTGCCTTGTACATTATTCCCTACCTGTGTGCTGTTGTATGTATGAGGCTGGCCCACCCACTAGTGACTCATCTGCTACGTCTCCTCCCCTTATGATCTGGCTATAAAGGTCGACCTCCCTCCCCCCCTTCCGGCATTCCTGTACCTGGATCTGGGCCATCCAAACTCTTGTGTTTATTACAGCCTATCATTCCCCTCTCGACTTCATGGTTATTGATAGAGCCTATCAATGTGCCCCCAAGCACTCAATATCTTCATCTTTGACCATCGACTCCAACATATTCGCAACCCTTGACGTCGGGCTAACTGGTCTATTATTTCCTTTCTGCTAGCTCCCTCCCTTCTTTAATAGTGGGATGACATTTGCAATTTTCCAGTCTTCCAGGACCAGAATCTATTGATTCCTGAAAGATTATTACCAATGCCTCCACGATCTCTACTGTAACTTCTTTTATAACCCGAGGATGCAATCATCTGGTCGGGGAGACATGCACCCTTGCACTATTTAGCTTTCTGAGCATAGTCTCCCTTGGAATAACAACTACACTCACTTCCTTTCCCTGATAGCCTTCGACACGCACTGCTAATGTCTTCCATAGTGAAGAGTGAGGCAAAATACTCATTTAGTTCCTCTGCCATCTTCTTGTCTCCCATTATTATTACTGCAACATCATCTAATGGTCATATATCTACTCTCACCTCTCTTTTTCTCTTTATATACTTGAAGAAGCTTTTTGTACCCTCTTGCTAGCCTACTTTCATACTTTATCTTTTACCTTCTTATGAATTTTGTTGTGACTTTCTGCATTTTAAAAATTTTTCCCAATCTTCTTTCTTCCTTGTAATTTTCTCTTCTTTATATGCCCACTCTTTTGCTTTTACGTCAGCTTTGACTTGCCTTGTCAGCCACAGGTATGACATTTTTCCGTTCAAATAGTTCCTCATTTTTGGTATGTATTAATCCTCGTATCTTGCAGAAACTCCATCCATATCTATTCAGCCATCTTTCCTACTTGTGCCCCCTTCCAATCTACTTGTTACACCACTGATACCTCTGACTTTGGGTTCTTCTCATTGAACTCAACCATTCTGTGATCACTGTGGCCTTATGGTTCCTTTATTCTAAACTCTCTAATCACTTCTGGTACATTTCACAAGACCAAATGCAGTTCAACCAATCCTCTAGTGGGTTCATTAACAAGCTGGTTTAAAAACCTATCTTGTAGGTGATGCATGATCAATTGCACAAAGACTGAAGTAATTGGCTTTTATAAGCAGGAGATGGACAGCATCCCTTATGTTGCTGGCTCACACTGACATGGACTCAAACTGGGGGCATGACAGCCTTTATGGGGGAGAAAGGAAAAGAGTCACAAGCCGGCCAGTGAGAGCAGGGTCAACCAAAAAAGATCATGTTATTTGCATATACACGCAAGTACAATAGTGGTTTCACCACAGTAGGCTTTCTACAAATTCTCTCTCTTGAGCTCCAGTTTTCCCAATCTATTTGCATATTAAAAACCCCCCTGACTACCATAACATTGCCCTTCTTTCCTGTTGCAATTTATTGTCCATATCATGGCTACTCTTTGTGTCTTTTTACCTTGCCATTTCTTAAATCCACAATAATTCTATATCTTTTGATCCTATGTCACCCCTTTCTAATGATTTAATATTATTCCTTACCAACAGAGCCATGCCACCCCCTCTGCTTACCTGCCTATCTTTTTGATACACTGCGTATCCTTGGACATACAGCTCCTGATGACATCCAGCTATTGGCCACGACTCTGTTATGGCCACACATCATACTTGCCAATCTCCAAATGCACGTACAAGGTCATCCACTTTATTTCTTACGCTGTGTGCATTTAAATAGTTTTTTTTTTTGACTCTCTGTCCCTATTGCATTGCAACACATCCCTATCACTACAATTTTGCAGTCCTTCCACACAAACTCCCTACCAACTACCTCTGTTTGGCCGCTAACTTCCTCTACCCCCTGCCTCCTTACTTGGGTTTCAGCCCACCTATGAATCTAGTTTAACCCTCCCCCCATCACCATTAGCGAGCCTCCCTGCCAGAATATTGACTCCTCTCGAGTTCAGGTGAAACCCATTTGTACCAGGTAACCCCTTTCCCAGAAAAAGGTTCCAATGATCCAGCATCGCTACATCTCCTCAGCAAATCCCCAGTAGTCTGCTGAAGATAATACTCCAGAAAATTGTGAACAACATATTTCCCATTTCACGAAATAAGCCACAATGCCTTCACCCCTCACTACATTTCAATGTTAAGAACTACAAAGGCCGGACTGAAGCATTGCAAATTCATTTGATTAGGTAGTTGTCATTTGAGAGCAGCCTTTCTCAATTTTTTTTTTAGCTATGGACCCCTTAGGAATCTGCTCAAAGTTTATGGGCCCCTTTCCCTGTGAAGCAGACTAGTTTAGTTGGTTTCTTCCGTACTTCTACCAACTACACAAAAAATATATATATTTCAGTCCATGCCCTCCCCCGTCCTTAAATGTCGAGTTTGAATTCTGTAGTGAAGCACAATAGAAATAAACAGCTCTGGCTGAATGTTGAATCCTGATAATGAATAAATAGCATGAGTTTCAAGCACAGTGGGTCTACGGTGGATGGCATGAGCATTGGGCACAGAAACAAGGTATTGAGTTCGTGCCAGCATTAATGATCCACTTGGTGCTTCCTTCCATCTTTCCCCATAAATCCTTAAGTTTTACTCTCGTTTCCATTCGACCTCAAATGTTTGTCCATCCTCCCTTCAATAAATCTACAGCATAGACTTCAAATACTCCCTGCATATATTCCACATTCCCGCCACTCTTCAACTTGAGATGTGTCTGCTGAATTGCTCATTGGAATCCTTGGCAACTACGGTTAAGTTGATGGCTTCTAAATATATTCCGCTCCTGCAAATGTAGCAGTTTCTTTTTATGCACTTGGTCAAAAAGAAAGCCTCACCATTTTAAAGGCCAATAGTCTGTCAGGACATCCCTCCTCATGCTTGTCCATCCTTTCCAAAACCTTATATTTCTGGTATCACCACTATAAATATTGTATCCTTTTTATTCTCTTTCTATGTGTTTTCTTTTAAAACGGCAGCCAGAACTGTCCACACTACTTCTGGTGTGGTCTAACTGAGGTTTAATATCAGCATAATTTTCATTTCAACCCTCGAGTTTGCTTTCTTAATGTCCTTTCTAATTGGAGGTGCATTTTGAGGGATTGGTGGATTTGAGATTGCCTTGTTCTTCTACTCTACCTGAGGTCAAAGAACTCTTGTAATAAATGACCATCACACACTTCCCACTCTTTAAGATTTCCACCAAAATATACTCAGATATATTAGAGATGGACCGTATTAATTAATTACTTCATTAATCATCACGGTCCAAGCATCTGCTTTCAGGGTTATCCAGGTTAGCCCTTGTTTGTACCAATTAAAAATTAACATATTGCAGCATACAATTGAAAATTAATGTATAAACATGTGACCATATGAGACCAATCACACCTCAAGTCTTCTCTATTTAATAAGATTATCCCAGTGTAATCTCCAAAGAATTACATTAACAAAGAATTGTGGTATTTTAAGTACAAAATGCATTCAGTGCAAAACTGAGCAGATAAAATCAACCATCTGTTTGATTTCATTTTGAGTTCATCATTGCCCTGCATCCTTTTGTTCCTAAGGTTTAAATATAAAAAACATTTAATATTGTTTCAAGTTAACGCATTGTTTATAATTTCAAACAAATTGTTTGGAAAAAGGATTGCAATCTTGGACAAAAAGAGGTGGTTTTTAAACTTAAAATCCTTAATGTTTATTTTTAGTGCCAGAATATAATCTTCTTTGCCACTGTAATATTTAATAAGCAAAGATTAAAAGGACCGATGAACACATAATAATAACCAGCCTGTTTCACAGGCCCACTCCATGTCCATAAACCCATTAAACAGGAACCTCTGGGTGAAAGTGCTTTGCTAATTGATTGTAAATTTATGTTAAACACAGCTCTATTAAAGCTAATTGTCAAAATGGCCAGAATTTTCATTTCAGTGAGATGTCCCTATGCAGTTCGACAATAATGGTGGTGTGACAAAAACCACAGAATTGCTTTCTATAACATTTAAACTATTAATTTATATATTGTATCTCATTATGCTTAGCCCCCCTTGGATCCTGTATCACTATGGTCTACTTCAATTAAAGAAGCTGATTTTCCTTAGCACAATGGTATGATAAAATATGGGGGACGTTGATTGCCCGCACTACTTGCTCAGATGGCAAGGAAGTTCATTTGCCTTGCATAAGATCTGGATCACAAGTAGGCTAAATCAGGTTTCCTTCCTGGAGCCAGTTGTGGTTTTAGAGCAAATGAGAAAAGTTTTTGGTGAGCCCATTTCTGGCTTAAGGTGCTATTTTCTAATTAATAGCAGCAGACAAATCAATTTACAGAGCAAGAGAACTGCACTCAGCTCGGGAAGAAGAGTTTAAAGAGGACCGTTCCACAGGTCTCATTGAGGACCTGTGTTTAAAAGGCAATGGGAGAGGTAGGTGCTTGTTTGAATTTCGCCATTGGCTAATTAGTTGTCACCAATAAAAGGAAGGGAAGCTCAAGCAGAGCGGCCAGTGTGTAGGAGGGGGAATTGGAGGTTTTCGTTTGAGAGGCTTCAGTGAGCAGAGGCTGAGGTGGAGGTATAAGAGTTTGGGCAAGATAGGGGAAGTTTTGTCTAACTTTTTCCTGTTTAATAGACCGTGGGCAAGGCAGCTCAGTCAGGGACATGCTCCTCCTGCAGAATGTGGATAGTCATGGAAGCCAACACTATCCCTGATTACTCCATCTTCTTTCTTCTTCTTTGGCTTGGCTTCGCGGACGGAGATTTATGGAGGGGTAATGTCCACTTCAGCCGCAGGCTCGTTTGTGGCTGACAAGTCCGATGCGGGACAGGCAGACACGGTTGCAGCGGTTGCAAGGGAAAATTGGTGGGTTGGGGTTGGGTGTTGGGTTTTTCCTCCTTTGTCTTTTGTCAGTGAGGTGGGCTCTGCGGTCTTCTTCAAACGAGGTTGCTGCCCGCCGAACTCTGGGGTGCCAAGATGCATGGTTTGAGGCGATATCAGCCCACTGGCAGTGGTCAATGTGGCAGGCACCAAGAGATTTTGAGGGGTGAGGAGGAATGTAGCTGGGAGATGGGAAAGGAATGTGGCCTTTCCCCTCAGCATCAAGTATACCTCTTTGGATATTGCTGAGGGGAAGACCCATCTGGTCCAATCAGACCAATAGCACTGTGGTCAGCTCTGTAATTTAGAGGAAAGGACAAAGTCAGGCAGAGAGATAGCCATAGGGGACTTGATAAACAGAGGAAAAGATTGGAGATTCTGCAGCTGCAAAAGAGACTCCAGGTGCTCAGATCCAGGATGCCTCCAAGTGAATGCAGGATATTTTTAAAGGGGAAGGTGAGCAGCCAGAGATTGTGGTACATATTGGTACCAATGCCAGGCAGGAGTGGGGTAGAGGTCCTACAAGGCAAGTTTAGGGGGTTAGGAAAGAGGCTGAAGAGCAGGACTTCCAAGGTGATAATGTCGGGATTACTCCCAGTGCCATGACCTGGGGGAGGTCGGAATAGGAAGATAGTACAGACAAATGTGTGGCTGAAGAGATGGTGCCGGGGACAAGGTTTCAAGTTCTTGGATCATTGGAACATTTTCTGGGGAAGGGGTGACCAGTACAATTGGGAGGTGTTGCATCTGAGCTCGAGGGGAACTGATATCCTGGCAAGAAGTTTTCTTAATGTTGTTTGGAGGGGGTCTAAACTTTGCAGGGGTAGGAACCAAAGTGCACAAGGAGGGACAACTGGTAGGGAGTTTGTGTGAAAAGGCAGGCAGGTAGGTCAAAATTGCAGCCAGTGGGATGAGTTACCGTGCCTCAGGAACACAGAGTCAACAGTTACAAATAAAGGGCTGAAGGTTTTGTATTCAATGCATGCAGCATAAGAAATAAAGTGAATGGCCTTGTAGTGCAGCTACACAGTCATGGCTGAAGGATAGATGTCATTGGGGGCTGAATGTCTCAACCTTTTTCTTTCCACTCACATACCACTTTAAGTATTCCCTATACCTTAGGTGCTCTATGATTAGTAAGGGATTGCTTAAGGTGGTATGTGGGTGGAAAGAAAAAGGTTGAAAACCACTGTTTTAATAGTAACTAATTGACTCATTATGTGCACGGTTTCATGACTCCAAAGGAAATGGGCCAATGACAATTTTTCTCAAGCAAAATATTTCAGCAACAATTGGGTCTTGAGCAGTGATTCTCAACCTTCTCTTCCCATCCATGTACAGGTACACGATCCTTCATCCGGAACCCTTCGGGGAGAGTCTATTCCGAATTTTGGATTTTCCCGGATTTCGGAAAGCCAGATTTAAGCCCACGCTGCCATCTCTCTCCCCACTTACCAGATTTTGGAGCTTTCCGGATTTTAGATGTCCGGATAAAAGATAGTCTACCTGTACCACCTTAAGCAATCCCTTACTAATCACAGAGCACCAATGGGGATTACTTAAAGTGGTATGTGAGTGGTACAAGGACTGCCTAAAGAAATCTCTTGGTGCCTGCCACATTGACCACCGCCAGTGGGCTGATATCGCCTCAAACCGTGCATCTTGGCGCCTCACAGTTCGGCGGGCAGCAACCTCCTTTGAAGAAGCCCGCAGAGCACACCTCACTGACAAAAGGCAAAGGAGGAAAAACCCAACACCCAACCCCAACCCACCAATTTTCCCCTGCAACCGCTGCAACCGTGTCTGCCTGTCCCGCATCGGACTTGTCAGCCACAAACGAGCCTGCAGCTGACGTGGACATTTACCCCCTCCATAAATCTTCGTCCGCGAAGCCAAGCCAAAGAAAGAAGATGTGAGTGGAAAGAAAACGGTTTGAGAAACAGTGGTCTAAGGATATACAGTGTATTGAAAGGATAGGCAGGTAAGTGTGGCTCTGTTGGTAAGGAACAACATTAAATCATTAAAAAGTGGTGACATTGGATCAGAAGACATAGAATCATTGTTCAATTAAGAAATTGCAAGGGTTACAATGCAAACATCCAAAAAATAGTTGGGATGCGGTCAACAAATTAGAACAGCAAATAGAAAACATGTGATAGCGTGTTATGGTCTCCATGGGGGATTATAACATGCAAATAGATCGGAAAACCAGGTTGGGATTCCAAGAGAGAGAGAGAGTTTGTAGAAAGCCTATGAGATGGCTTTTTAGACCAGCTTGTTGCTGAAGCCACTAGGGGATGGGCTGTACTGGATTGGATGTAATGCACCAGAGATGATTAGAGTGAAGGAATCATTAGGGGAAGAGATCACAATAGAATTGAGTTCAATTTGAGATTTAACAAGGAGAAACTAAAGTCAGATGTGTCAGTATTTCAGTGGAGTAAAGGGGATTACAGTGGCATGAGAGAGGAACTGGCCAAAGTAGGTTGAAAGGAGGCCCTAGTAGGGAAGATGGCAGTGAAGGAATGGATGGAGTTTCTGTAAGAAATGAGGAAGGTGCAAGATAAATGCATTCCAAAAAAGAGGAAATGTTAGAATGGAAAAACATCACAACTGTGGCTGACAAGGGAAGTTAAAGCCAACAGAAAAGTAAAGTAGAGAGGGCATACAAGGAAGCACAAATTAGTGGGAAGTTAGAGGATTGGCGCGTTTTAAAAAACTTGCAAAGGTAACTAAAAAAACAAGGATGGAAATGATAAAGTATAAAAGTAGGCTAGCAAATCATATCAAAATAGATACAAAAAGCTTCTTCAAGTAGATAAAGAGTAAAAAAAAAGGTATAGGACCAATAGAAAATTGAGAAATAATATAGGAGACAAGGAAGTGGTAGGAGAACTAAATTATTATTTCACATCAGTCTTCACTGCGGAAGACACTAGCAGTATGACAGATGTCGAAGGGTATCAGGGAAGGGAAGTGAGTGCAGTAACTATTTCAAGGGAGATACTGCTCAGAAAACTGAATGGTCTAAGGGTGAATAAATCTCCCAGATCAGACGGGTCACCCCTACAGATTCTGAAGGAAGTCGAGGTTAAGATTGTGGAAGCATTGTTGCTGATCTTTCAGGAATCATTTGATTCTGGCATGGCCCCGAAGGACTGGAAAATTGCACAACTATACAAGAAAGGAAGGAGGCAACAGAAAGGAAATTATAGACCAGGTTGGCCTGACATCAGTGGTTGGAGTCAATTATCAAGGGTGAGGTTATGGAGTAGTTGGAGGCACATGATGAGAGAGGCCAAAGCCAGATGGGTTTCCTGAAGGGAAAATCTTGCTTGACAAACCTATTGGAATTCTTTGAAGAAGTGACAAGCAGGCTGGATAAAGGAGATGCACTGGATGTTGTATATTTCAATTTTCAGAAGGCCATTAGATAAGGTGCCACACATGAGGCAAATTAACAAGATAAAACCCCATGGTATAACAGGAAACGTACTAATGTGGGTAGAGCATTGGCAGATTGGAAGGACACAGAGAGTCGGAAATCAGGGATCATATTCTGGCTGCCTGCCATTTTTCCAGAGGATTTTCACAGAGGTCGGTGTTGGGCCTGATCCTTTTATGTTGTATATTAATGATTTGGATTATGGTGTGAATGGCTTTGTGGCTGTTTGCATCTGATATGAATGTTGAAGAAACAGAGAGGCTGCAAAAGGACTTAGATGAGGAGAATGGGCAGAGGCGTGGCAAATGAAATACTATGTCCAAAAATGTATGTCGTGCACTATGGTAGAAAAATTAAACAGGGAGAGAATTGAAAATACCCAGGTGCAAAGGATCCTGGAAATCCCATGCAGGATAGCTAGAAGGTAAGCTTTCAAGTTTTTTTAAAAATTTTTATTTTTCACACTATGAACCATATTAATCAAAATACACATAATCATTTCCCTCTTGAATATACAGTGTCCTTTTCCCCCCCTCCCATCCCTCCCTCCTTCCCACCCCCCTCCAAACCCATTAAATGTTCAACATATACAATACAATAAACCCATTAAAAAATGTCATCACAGAATGAAAATAAACAAGAAAATTGTGTCATCTACTTTTACACACTAGGTCAGTTCATTTCGTCTTCTTCTCATTCTATCATTTTAGGGGGTGGAGGTCTGCGGTAGGCCTTCTGTGTTGTGTTCCATGTACGGTTCCCAAATTTGTTCAAACAATGTGACTTTATTTTTTTAATTATATGTTATTTTTTCCAATGGAATACATTTATTCATTTCCATGTTCCATTGCTGTACTCTCAGACTCTCTTCTGATTTTCAAGTTGACATTGTACATTATTTTGCTACAGCTGAGGCTATCATAATAAATCTTTTTTGTGCTTCATCCAATTTGAGGCCTAATTCTTTACTTCTTATGTTACTTAGAAGAAATATCTCTGGGTTTTTTGGTATATTGCTTTTTGTGATTTTATTTAATACCTGGTTTAGATCTTCCCAAAACTTTTCCACTTTCTCACATGCCCAAATTGCATGTACTGTTGTTCCCGTTTCCTTCTTACAGCAAAAACATCTATCTGATACTGTTGGGTCCCATTTATTTAACTTTTGGTGTGTGATATATAGCCTGTGTAACCAATTATATTGTATCATGTGTAACCTCGTGTTTATTATATTCCTCATAGTTCCAGAGCATAACTTTTCCCATATTTCATTTTTTATCTTTATATCTTTTTCCCACTTTTGTTTGGGTTTATAGCTTATTTCATAATTTTCTTTCTCTTGCAGCTTGATGTACATGTTCGTTATAAATCTTTTAATTATCATTGTGTCTGTAATCTCATATTCAAAGCTGCTTCCTTCTGGTAATCTCAGTCTGTTTCCCAATTTGTCCTTTAAGTAGGTTTTCAGTTGGTGGTATGCAAACATTGTACCATGAGTTATTCCATATTTGTACTTCATTTGTTCAAATTATTTCCCAAAAAACCTTTTCTCTCCCATTCTCTAAAGGAAAGGTTATCTATTGTGAAAGGGATTAATTGATTTTGCGTCAATAATAATTTTGGTAGTTGGTAATTTGTTTTTTTCCTTTCTACATGAATCTTCTTCCAAATGTTGAGCAGATGGTGCAGAACTGGTGAACTTCTATATTGCACCAGTTTTTCATCCCACTTATAAAGTATATGTTCTGGTACCTTCTCCCCTATTTTATCTAGCTCTATCTTGGTCCAATCTGGTTTTTCCCTTGTTTGATAAAAATCTGATAGATATCTTAATTGTGCTGCTCTATAATAATTTTTAAAGTTTGGTAGCTGCAAACCACCTTGTTTGTACCATTCTGTTAATTTATCTAGCGCTATCCTCAGTTTTGTTCCCCCCCCCACTCCATAAGAATTTCCTTATTATTCTCTTTAGTTCATTGAAGAATTTCTCTGTTAAGGGAATTGGTAATGATTGAAATAGTATTGTATCCTTGAGAAGATATTCATTTTAATGCAGTTTACTCTTCCTATCAGTGTTAGTGGTAAATCTTTCCAATGTTCTAAGTCATCTTGTAATTTCTTCATTAATGGCTGATAATTTAATTTGTATAGATGGCCTAGATTATTATCTAGTCTAATACCTAGGTATCGGATTGCTTGTGTTTGCCATTTAAATGGTGATTCTTTTCTAAACTCTGTGTAATCCGCATTATTCATTGGCATCGCTTCACTTTTATTTGCGTTGATCTTGTACCCCAATATTTCTCCATATTCCTTCAATTTCTTATGTAATTCTTTTATTGATAATTCTGGTTCTGTTAAGTATATTATGATGTCATCTGCAAATAAACTGATTTTATATTCCTCCTCTTTTATTTTTATCCCTTTTATTTTATTTTCTGTTTTTATCAGTCCTGCCAATGGTTCCATTGCTAAAGCAAACAGTGAGGGAGATAATGGACATCCCTGCCTAGTTGACCTGCTTAATTTAAATTGGTTCGATATATATCTATTTACTGTCACCTTCACCATTGGTCCCTTATATATTGCTTTAATCCAATTAATATATTTCTCTGGTAGGTTGAACCTCTGTAATACTTTGAATAAATAATTCCATTCTTCCCTGTCAAAGGTTTTCTCTGCGTCTAAAGGGTAAACTTTCAAGTTGAGTCTGTGGTGTAGTGGGCCGAGCGACCGCGCAATTAGACTTGCCGAATGAATCACTGTCCCCGTTGTCTGATGCAAGGTGGCCCAGACCTCGCTTCTCTTCCGAGGAGAATCCCCCATTTGGCAACACGTGTTTGCCGGGGGGGGGGGAGACAGTGCCGCTTCTGTGTTGCATGCCGCTGGACGGGGAGTGGCACCACGACACGCTGACGTCACTTCCTAAGGCCAGCGCACCCCTCGCAGGAAGCGGGCGGTCACCTCGAGCTGCGCGAGGAATTCAAAGTAAAGCTCAGTTACTGGTTCACCTCATGCTGTGCGGGCGCCTCTCATTTCAGTAGCGCTGCCGTTAGTAGCTGCTACAGTGAAGAAGGCAAATGCAAAGCTACCATTTATTTCAATAGGAGTATATTGTAAGAGTAGGGATGTGATGTTCAGGCTTTATAAAACATGAAATTCTGTAAACACCATGGCTGAAGTAAAAAAACCAATGCTGGAGAAACTCAGCTGGTCAAACAATATGTAGCTACAAACTGTTTGACCAGCTGAGTATCTCCTGCATTGTGTTTTATAAGGCACTGGTGAGACCTCACTGTGGTGATATGTAATTACACCACTCGGCCACCAGGGGTCATCCCAGTGACCTTGTCTATAAAGCAGTCCAGAGCTACAGTCTAGCCTTCCAGGTTCATCTTGCAGAGAGACAAGACCCTCTTAGTGTCCATATTAGTTTATTAAAGCTGTCTTATACTCGCACTGCTGGTGTGGATATTGTCAGTACACTCACTTGGAGTATTGTGAGCAGTTCCAGGCTCCTCATTTAAGAAAGGACATGCTGACCTTGGACAGGGGTTCAGAGGAGGCTCACAAGGCTGCGGGGATGAAAGGGTTATCATATGAGGAGCATTTGACAGCTCTTGGCCTGTATTTATTGGAATTCAGGAGAAAGAGAAAGGATCACATTGAAACATTTCAAATGATGAAAGGTGTGGCCAGAGTAGATGTAGAAAAGCTTGACGGGTGAAACTAGGACACAACCTCCGGGATGAAGAGCATCCGCTTAGGACAGAGATGCGGAGGAATTTCTTCATCCAGAGGGTGGTGAATCTGTGGAATATGTTGCCACAGGCGGTTGTGGAGACCGGGTCATTGGGTGTATTTAAGGCAGACACTGACATGTTCTTAGCCAGGGCATCAAAGATTACGGGGAGAAGGCCAAACAGCGGAGCTGAGTGAGAAAATGGGTCAGCTCATGATTAAATGATGGGACCGATTCAATGGGCTGAATAGCCTTTTTCAGCTCCTGTGTCTTATAAGGGCTTTGGAAATGAAAGAACTTCCTCGTCTTCACAATCCAGTTATGTTCTACTGGCTCTCCTGGTCATATTTTCCTTTCAGGTCTGCCACAGCACGAGGCTACAGGCAGTCGATACACAAGATGAAATAAATCACCGCTGGCAGTAGGACCATTGTCAAGGGGCAGCATTAATGTTTCTAAACCTCTCGGATGGATTTAAATAATCAAAGAAATGTTTTAAATATAATTAATTAAACTAAATATGTAGTGTTGTTAAAGCATTGTTACTGCTAATTCAATAAATATCTAAATCACACATGTCAAATTCAGGCCCGCGGGCCAAATTTGGCCCGTGATATAATTATATTTGGCACGCAAGATCATATAAAATATGTATTAGAGCTGGCCCGCTGGCTGCCGCGCCAGTATAGCGCATGCACAGCTAATACTACGAATCCCAGAATGCTTTGCAAATGCGTTGGTGCCGGCCCGTCAGCCCGCTAATCGCCCCCACCTCCTCTCTTTACTTTCATTAGTATCTGCGACCTGTCGCCTAACTCACATGTAATAAACCCCTTACCAAAAATGGCCAAACGATAGACAGAAAACAGGACCTTTCAAGACAGGTGGGAGGCAGACTATATGTTCATCATTTTTTTGACTTGTTGGCTTGTGAAAAAAATACATTTAAAAGGAGCTTAAAGGCTATAGAAAAATATTATTTATTGAATATTTTATTTCTCATTTGTTAATGCTTTTTCTGGAAAGATTTTAACCAAAACTATTATTAAACATTTATTTTAATAAGAAAAAGTTTAACATTACTTATGTTGAAAGAAAACATGCAGATGTTGTTGAAAATTTTCAATAAATATTTAGTTTGGCCCACGACTTAGTCCAAGTTTATAATTTTGGCCCTCTGTGAATTTGAGTTTGATACCCCTGATCTAAATGATCATTAAATAAAAACACAAACTAAAATAAAATGTCAGGCTATTTGCTGTTGTGCCTTGTATTGCCAAGAAAGTGGAACATATAACAATAGAGTTGAACAAGGAAGTCTGGAGATGCTGGGGCACTACACAAATGTTATGCAGAAACTCAGCAGGCCATGCAGCATCTGTGGATGCTGAATCGGAATCAGGATTTATGGTCATGAACAAGTCAATGGAGTTCGGTGTTTTGTGGCAGCGTCACAGTGCAAACGTTCATAATGTTACCATCTTACAACATTACTATTAAAAATAAATAAATAATAGTGCACGAAAAGCAAGGCAGTGTTATTCATCATTTGGGAATCTGATGTCATCATGGGGCATTAGTCTTCGCTCCATTAAGGACACCTTTAGGAGGCGGAGTCTCAAGAAAACCGCACCTATCATCAAGGACCACCCAGGCTATGCCATGTTCTCAGGAGGGAGATACAGGAGCCAGACGATGTACACCCAACTTCAAAAACAGCTTCTTTCCCCCCCCCCCTCCACCATTAGATTTCTGAACAGACAATAAAGCTATGGGCACAACCTCTCTTTTTACTAATCCCTTGTGCATTATTTATTTATGCTTTGAATCTTGCATTTACGGAATTGTAATTTATAGCAATTTTTGTACTTGTAATGCACAATGTCCGCTGCCGCAAAACACATGTTCATGACAATAAACGTAAGTCTTATCCTGATTCTGAGAACTCTGGGCTACTGCCCATGGAGCCCGAGAAGAGCAGGGTGAGCGGCCTCGATGACTGTCGTCCAGTAGTACTGACGGCTACTGTGATGAAATGCTATGAGAGGCTGGTCATGGCCGGAACTAAGTTGCCCCTAAGTAAAGGTCTGGACCCACTGCAATTGGCCTACTGACACAATCGCTCCACACCAGATGCAATATCATTGGACCGCCTAGAATACACCAGCACGTACATCAGGCTACTCGTCATCAGCAATGGCTCAGCTTTCAACACCATCCTTCCCTCAGTGCTGGTCAACAAGCTCCAAAACCTGGACCTCTGCGCCCACTCCTGAAACTGGCTCCTTGACTTGCTCACCAGAAGACCACAGACAGTGCGACATCTCTGAAGATCCGTCCTGGGCCTCCACGTCGATTCAATCATGAAGCAGCTGTACTTTCTGAGGAGTTTGAGGAGATTCGTTATGTCACCAAAGGCTCTTGTAGATTCCTATAGGTGCACTACGGAGAGCATTCTGACTGGTTACATCACTGGCTGGAATGGAGGTGCCACTGCACACAAGAAGAAAACCCTCCAGAAAAACTCAGCCAGCGTCATCACTGGCATCAGTCTCCTCTCCATCGAGGACATCTAAAGGCGGAGATGCGGGGTCAGTGGGACTAGGTTGGGGAAGATGCTCGGCACGGACCATTAGGACCAAACTGGCCTGTTTCTGTGCTGTAAATGGTTTTAGGGTCTCTTAAGGAGGAGGCCTCTATCCTCGAGGACCCTCACCACCCAAACCATGCCCTCTTCACACTGCTACCATCGGGAAGGAGGTACAGGAGCCTGGGTACAAACACCCAGCAGCACTAAGGACAACTTCTTCCCCTCTACCAGTAGGTTTCTGAACAGATAATCAACCACAGACACTACCTCACTTTCTCTTATTTTTGCACTTATTTATTTATTTTCTAAGTGTAATTTTATAGCTGTGGTAAACCACTGTAATGTATAATTATCTGGCCGGGCACACTTATTGGCCCATCCTACCTGTGGCCCCTGCCCCACAGGCTCCTATATAAAGGTGACTTTTCCACAGCCCCCTGCAACTCAGTGCTAGACAACTGAACAGGAGGGAGATGTTATGTTCTCAAGTGAATTGAAGCCTGTTGGTTTCTCCACAATAGTCACCTGGGTGATTGATGGTCCATCAATAGTAATATTTGAACTGGGATACTGCTGCAAAACAACAAATTTTGTGCTAGGTTTGATGACAATAAATTCTGATTACGATTCTGCTTCGAACCAAGAAGTTGTCCGCTCAACACAAAGATGAGGGCAATTTTCTTTTCTGCCTTCAGAGATTTGTGAGCCCGAGAGATTTGTTTCTCAAAGGGGAGCTGAAGCAGGCTCTTGGAGTGTACTTAAAGTCGAGGTAGATAGATCCTTGTCAAGTGAGGGGTGAGAGATTCCAATGAGGAGATGGGAATAGGAAGATGAAAGGAAAGTAAGATCGGAATTGAAGTGTCGAGCGACTTCCTCCTCCTCCTCCTCCTCCTCCTAATTAAAATGTACGTACACACAGACATGGACCAAAAAACACTCGTGCATCCTGCGGAAATACATTCTCTCGAGCAAGAAGGTGAGTCCTGTCCACTTTTCAAGCAATTCTGATTGAACACTGCCACCTAGAGATGGAAGACACAACTCTTCTCAGTGGCACAGTTCTGTCTGACCAATGCTATTCTTCTTGAATGTGTTTCCTTCGCCCCAACATTTTTCCCTCACTGCTCTCCTTGAAAGAGGCGACGATGAGCTGAGTAGAATTCTCACACAATCCCTCCACCCAATTCTGAAAGCTGGCCATTTGTTACCGATCGGTTCAGCAGGCCCTGGAAGCAACATTTTAAAGCAAGGGGAAACAGCTTGAGCACATTGGAATTATACAGTGCGGTGCAAATACCTACCAGGTTCCATGTGGAAAAAGTGGGCTCTGGGGGTCCCGGGTCAATCTTTTCCAACTCACCTGAAAGTTCATGTTTAGGGACATGTGTGCTGAAGTATGATTTAAGAGGTTTCTTTTGCAAGAAGTACAGCAGTATGACCTTCAGTTTTAGACTCCCCAACCCAAGAGAAGTAACTGCTATACCTCGTCCATGCCCCTCTATAAGATTATCCTCAGCCTCTTCATTCCAGGGAAAGAAGTTCCTTCCGATCCAATCTCTCCTTAAACTCAAGGCCCTCCAGTCTCAGTGACATTCTTGTGAATATTTCTTTCTGCACCTTCTCCATTTTAATGACATCTCCCTATAGCTGGGTGACCAGAAGCTGCCCACTGCAGTGGTCTCGCCAACGTCTTGTGCATTTGTAACATGACGTCCCATCTTCTGACCGATGACAGTAAACCTGCCTAACATCTACTTCATCACTGTGTCTTCATATATGTCACTTTCAGGGAGCATTATGAACTTGTATGCCTCGGTCTCTCTGTTTTACAACGCTCTCCTGGGAACCTACCATTTACTGTATAATATCTCCGCGTGTTTAACTTACCAAAGTACAACAGCTGTTATCTGGATTAAATTCCACCATTGGCCCATTAGCCCAGCTGATCTCAGATAACATTCTGAAAGGGGATCTTGGGGCAAGAATTTTACCTGCAGCACACTGTCCAGAGGAGGTATCGGAACCAGGATGCGAGGAGGTGCCAAGGGCACTGAAAGGTTCCTAACCATGTTGGAGGTTCGGATCTGGAGTTCGGGTCACCAATGTTTTGGACTGGACTCTGTGTAACTGCGGAAGCTGTAGAAGTACTGGAGACAAAGCTACGGACACTCGGAGACTCTTGGGGGGGGACCTCTCTCTCTCTCTAACTGTAAGTAAGATTGTAAGAGGCACTTTAGCAAGTCCTGCCGGTGGTGAATCTGTCTGACTCACAGAGGCAAAAAGAAATTTCATGTAACTCAACTCGGTTTTATAACTATGACAATAAATTGAATCTTGACTCTTGCTTCTGAGGCTGAACAAGACACAGGCAGCGGGGCTGCTGGTGACTTGAGGTGAGGAACCCATGCGGGCTGTGAGCAGCTGGTGACTGCCGTCGAGGGATTCACACCAGGCTGCGGACTGTTGGAGACTGGCTGAAGGGGTACCAGGTATCGGAACTGAGATGCAAGATGGTGCCAAGGGCACTGATCATCATGGCGTTGGAGGCTCAGATCTGGAGCTTGGGCTGCAAATTTTATATATAAATAAATAAATATATATATATATATATGTCTGTGTGTGTGTGTGTTTGTGTGTGTGTGTGTGTGTGTGTGTGTGTGTGTGTGTGTGTGTGTGTGTGTATATATACACACATATTTATATATATGTATATATATATTTATATATATGTATAGATATATATATATATATATATATACACACACACACATATATATATGTGTGTGTGTGTGTGTGTGTGTATGTGTGTGTATATATATTTTATATATATATATATATATATATATATATATATTTAATGTGTGTATATATATATATATATATATATATATATATATACCACATTTGTACTTAATACTTTTTAGTTTCATTGATCATGTATTCGTGGATGTGGGTTTCAAAAATCTTAAATAAAGTGTTGTGGCCCCTTGCGGGAATTCACAAAATGAAGGACGAACATGGGGATCCAGCAGGCTGTTTGAGGCCCGCAGCGCTGCCCTCCAATTGGCCACAACTAAAGGAGTCCAACTAGCCTATCAAGGAAAGCGGATCGCAAATGCACTGATCAACGCTGAGGGGCTTGGACCCGCCCCTCACCTTGAGAATAAAATCAGGGTTGTGAGCTCAATAAAGCTCACTCAACTGGGGTTCCTGTTGTTCCTTCTGGGAACAGCGTATTCTTTCTGAGCTAACCTGCACGCAGCTATAACCTCTCGTGTGTTATAGGCTCCGCAGAGCCATAGTTTGTAGCAGCCCGCTACAGTGTTCAAAAAAAAGCAGAGAGGATCTCTGCCCGAAGGAATAGCTCGGTAGTATTCACGGCTAGTTCTCGTTCTCAACTTGTTAATGTACAGCAAGCAGGAGAGAAAACCTAGATCTTTGAACATTTATTCTGGCCTTTGTATCTCTATGAAATCAGGATATTTTAAAAGTTTTATTTATTAATCAGCTTTGTGAACATTTATGAAAAAGTACAAGCAGAAATCAGTATTGCCAAACATTAGCAGCTTTTGCAAATAAGCCACTAGGTGGCATTAATTGTTTAATTTACAAGTATTGAATGTAAATTATGGTGTGCAGAGCTTTGCTTTTTTTCCAAAAATAAACATTATGCACAACAAATTATTTATAACAAAAACCATTCAACGTCCTTAGTCTCATATCCAAATACTGCTCATTGTTACATTCATTCCCTATTGAACACCATTGCCACCACCATGGCACCTTGTAGGAACTGCCCCTCATAAAGACCTGCCCCACCATTACAGCTAAACTAACAGAAATGCATTTTGTTGTAATATAAGTGGGTTCCAGATCAATATCATGTTTATACTTCTCAAGAACCTAATTAGCTCAATTTTTGATTCCAACAAAGGCACAAAACATAAGAAATGGGAGCAGGAGTCGGCCATTCGGCCCGTCGAGCCTGCTCTGCCATTCAATGAGATCAAGGCTGATCTGATGATAGGCTCATCTCCACTGACCTGCCTTTTCCCCATATCCCTTAACTCCCTTACTTTATAAAAATCTTTCCAACCTTGTCTTAAATATATTCGCTGAGGTCACCTCCACTGCATTCACGGGCAGAGAATCCCACAGATTTGCCACTCTCTGGGAAAAGCTGTTCCCTCTCATCTTCCGAAATCGATCACCCTGAATTTTGAACCGAGGTCCCCTAGTTCTATTCTTCCCCCATCAATGGAAACCACTTACCTACCTCTATCTTATCTATGCCTTTAATAATAGTATACGTTTCTAAAAGATCCTCTCTCATTCTTCTAAATTCTAGTGAGTACAGTCCCAGATGCCTCCATCACTCCTCACAAACCAACCCCCTCTTCTCTGGAATCAACCTGGGGAATCTCCTCTGGACCGCCTCCAAAGCCAGTACATCCTTCCTCAAGGGACCGGAACTGCGTGCAGTACTCCAGATGCAGTCTCACCTGTACCTTCTACAGTTGCAGCTTAACCTCCCTGCTCCTAAATTTAATCCCTCCAGCAATGAAGGCCAAAATTCCATTTGCTTTCTTAATAGGCCTGCTGCACCTGCAAACCAACCTTTTGCAATAAAGTAAATACACAAAATGCTGGAGAAGCTCCAGCAGGTCAAACAGTGTCCTTTATGTAGCAAAGACAGAGATACAGAACCGTTATTTCGGGCTTGAGCCCTTCATCAAAGTGGCCCCTTCATCAAACCTTTCGCAATTCATGCACAAGCTCTCTCAAGTCCTTCTGCACGCAGGCCTGGATTAACCATTAAGCAAAATAACCACGTGCTTAAGGCACCAAGGGAAGGGTGGTTCCAGTGCCGGATTGACCATGGTGCAGCTGAATGAAGAAATGAAATAAATAAATTAATAGATAGATAGATAAATAGATAGATAGATAGATAGATAGATAGATAGATAGATAGATAATATGCAGGTTATATTTAATATAGTTGTGGGGTCTGGCCTGGAAGAAAACTGAATTTTTAATCTATTATTTCACAATCCACGCATATTGACTCTTAATTTCTTGTCAGTTAGGCAATGGGAGGATCGAGGGGGAATCATTATTGGGCACTTAGTACAATTAGGGCATCAGTTAGCCTTAGTCCGGCCCTGTCTGCACAGCACGCTGCCATCATTTGTCATTTTGATCTTCCTTCCAAAGTGGATAATCTCACATTTGACAATATCTTCTGCCAAGACAAACACAGGTAAGCATACAGAAGACGTGAGGCGTTTTCACACTGCAGGCAAGCCGTGAGCCTACTTTGCCCCAGAGAAATTCCAAGGAACTCAGGACATCCCGGGCCTTTCATGCCGCGGTCCAAACTCCTGGGAATTTGCCCTCCCCCAACCGATGATGCTTTACGCATTCATAGGATTAAAAGTCCCCCGCCGTCGTCCGTCAATTGCCTGTCCATTCCCTCCCCACTGTCCGTCACTCTCCCAGCCATCAGTAGGTCATTCACCCGCCCGCTCCCTCCCTCCCTCCCACCCTGTCAGTCGGTCGCCCGCCCACCCAACCCCTCCCACACTTCAAGGCCGCTATGGCACATCATGACAGCAGCGCAGTGCGGGATGAATGGCCAACTTCATTTCCCATAATCCCTCAGGCAGCTGGAACCACTCTGAGACTTTCGGCTGCCTGAGGGTTTATGGTTAACGAGGACATTGTGCTGCTGTCGCAACTTGCCAAAGTGGCCCCGCTGTTCTCCACGATAAGTATCTTTTAATTTTAATTTAAACCGCCTATGTGACACAGCACGCAAGTGCTGACATCACAAGGATTCCCTGCTTGACCATTCGGCTCTTCATACTGCAGGGAGAGGGCGGTCCGGAAAAATCTCCTGGGGCCTAGGCCCTACCTACGAGGTAGGGCCACGAGACCTGTTTAAAATTCCTGGGCCGACCGGGGAAACTCCATTTTACAGTGTGGTGTGAAAAGGCCTCAGATAGCAACAAAAAAACCTTCCAATCATTTAAAGCTGCACCACTGGAGGCATTACCTAGCCAGCACCTGTTCACTAATTACTAATTGATCACCTTGCTGTTCACCTTGCTGACTGACAAATGTACAGTCATACTTATGGCTAACAACAAACAGCGGGGAAAAACTAAGAACAACAAGAAAATTGATCTACAACTATGAGATCTTGTACCAGTCCGGAAAGCTCAACGAGCCTCCCGATGCCCGGACCTGGGGTACCTGTGCCAGCACGCAAGCAGATTGCCTCCAAGCCCTTCACAGAACTGCTGCCACCCAGGGTCACCAGCCTCTATCACTTTGTGAGAGCCCGCAACCTCCTGCACTCGGTTGAGGACATTAGGGAGCTGATCTGCAGCTGCCCGGTCTGCAAGGAGTGCAAGCCACACTTCTACCAGCTGAAGAAAGCTCACCTGATCAAGGCCACCCACACCTTCGAACATCTAAGAATTGGCTTCAAGGGCCCCCTCCCCTCCATGAATCGGAACATATATTTTCTTAACATTGTTGATGAATAGTCCCGGTTCCCGTTCGCCATCTCCTGCCCAGATGTGACCACGGCCACAGTTATTAAGTCCCTGCGTAACCTCTTCATGCTCTTAGGATGCCCCAATTACATTCACAGTGATCCCGATCCTCATTCATGAGCTATGAGTTGTGCCAACAGTTTGCTGGCCAAGGGCAGAGCCACAAGCAGGACCATCAGCTATAACCCCCGAGGGAATAGCCAGGTGGAAAGGGAGAATGGCACCATTTGGAGGGCAGTCCTCCTGGCCCTCAAGGGGCTGCCCATCTCCTAGTGGCAAGAGGTCCTACCAACGGTGCCCCACGCCACCAAGTTCCTCCTCTGTATGACAACAAATGTCACCCTGCACAAAAAAATATTCTCCTTCCCCAGGAGGTCGGCTTTGGGAAACATGCTTCTGGTCTGGCTGCAACCCCAGGGCCTATGCTACTCTGGAGACACACCAGAACCCACAAAGCAGACTCCCTGGTTGAAAAGATCCACCTCCTCTATGCAAACCCCCAGTATTCCTACATTTGGTACCAGGATGGATGGAGAGACATTGTCTCTGTCCGTGACCTGGCATATGCAGGAGCCCCCACAACTGAGGTGCTCGCTGAACTGACCATGGTCAATCGACCAGCACCCTTCCCCCCTTCACCCAGACTACCAGAGGCATGGTCGAGGATCCGACCCACCATCGGCACCAGCTACACTGCCCCAACCCCAACCCACACCACCTCCCCCTCCCGATCCAGCCCCACTTAATTCAGTTCCTCCATCCGAATCACAGCCCATCAAACAGAGCATTGCCCAGGACCCTACAGCAATACCACAGCCAGCCCTGCAAAAGTCAGCTCGACGGACAAAACCACCAGAAGAGATGAACCTGGAAATAGACTCTGACACTTCACCCCACTGGGCTTTGTTTTAAAAGAAGGGTTGAATGTGGTGGACACTCTATTACAGGCATTGTACTGGTTGGCCCACCCCTGATTCTATCATTCCTCCCCTCCAGGATTCTAATAAAGGCAGTATCGCCCAATCCCCCCCTCCCTCAGTACTGCCCTGGAATCGGGCCAACAGCATGTAAGATATGTCTGTACTTTTACAGCAATTAAAACCTGTTAATCTTGACTTCTGGTCTATCGGGTCTAATTGATAGCGCTACATTGTGGCTGGTCGATATGATGTCACTCAATGCCACAGTTAAGCATGCACCTTTGAAGGAAGGTTGGCCTTGAATGAGGCTCCAGACCTTCCAAGGGGAAAGAAGCCCTCTGCGCAGGTCATCATTTAGGATATCATTCAAATGGTCCACAATGGCCCCAATTTCTCTGTTGGGATAAGATTTTACAGCACAGAAACAAATCTGTCCAGGGCAACCCAACCTCATTACATTTGTTCAGTGGAACCCCGATTTAACACGTTCTGATTTAACGTGAATTTAGATATGACGCGATGAGTCATTGGGCCTTTTAACATCCACGTTCTGTTCTTTGAGATCGGACGTTAAGCGAGCCCATTTTAAAAGATGCAGTACCCGGGATGGCCAGCCTGTGGCGCAGCGGATGTTTAGAAGTGGCGCGTCTAAATGATTAAGGTAAGTACAGTCATGTTCAGCTTGGTGGGGAATTCATTGCATGGGTGAAGGGGGGTGGGATGGTGTGTGTTGCTGAGAATGAAAGGGTAAGTGCTGCCACAATCAATGTGTGCATATATTGTACACAGGGGTTGAAACCCCAATTTATCGCGACCCCGCTCTTTTTCCGTGATGCGAATTTTTTGGACCCCAACTCTCACGTTACAATGAGGGTTCCACTGTATTAATTTAATTTTTAGACGTACAGCACGGTAACAGACCCTTCCAGCCCATGAGCCTGTGCCACCCAAACACCCCAATAAACCTCTGACCCTGGTATGTTTTTTTGAAGGGTGGGAGGAACCCAGAGCACCCAGAGAAAACCCACGCAGACACGGAGAGAACGTACAAACTCCTTACAGATGGCATTGGATTCCAACTCAGGTTTCTGGCGCTGTAACAGCGTGGCGCTAACCGCTACACTAACCCCTGCTGCCCACTAAACATTTCCGGATTACATACCTTTCCAAGAGTCTTTCAAATGTACTGATGTGCCTGTCTCTACCACTTCCTCTGGCAGCTCGATCAATATACCAACCACCCCTGTGTGCAAAGGTTCTTTTTAAATTCACTCCTCAAGTCGAAAAACTTTCCTCCCCTGGAAATAAGACAATGACTTTATTTATACCTCTTTTTTGATATAAATCTTCGTAAAGTCCCTCTCAGCCTCGCATGCTTCAGGGAGAAAAGTCCCAACCTATCCAGCCTCTCCTTATGATTCAAGCCCATCAGTCTTAATAACATCTTCATTAATATTTTCTGCAACCTTTCTCTCTTTTCAATCATTGCATTCGCTGGGTGATCAGAAATCTGCACAATTGATGCAGTCTCACCAATGTCTTCTACAGTCGTAACATGACATCCCAGCTCCTGTACTCATGACCTATGAATCCAAGCATGCCAGATGCCTTCTTCAGCGCCCTGTTTATCTGTGTTATCATTTTCATGGAACTACTGTATGTATCTGTTCCCCTAAGTCTACTACATTCTCCAGGGTCCTAATACTTATGATATAAATCCTGTCCTGGTTTAGCCTACCAAAGTCTTCCATTTACCCGAGTTAAATTCTATTTGGCACTCCATAGCCCACTTTCCCAGTTCATCAAGATCCTGTTGTAATCTCAGATAATCAACACTGACCGCTATATCCACCAATGCCAGCTTACTAACCATGCTAAGTTTGTAGAATATAGATGGCAGCAGTCTCAGCACCAATCCCTTCGCCACACCACTGGTCACAGGCCTCCAATCTGAGAAATGACCATCCACCTCCAGACTCCTATCATCAAATCAATTCTGTATCCAACTCACCCTCTATCTCATTCAATCTGACTTTCTGGACTGACTACATGAAGAGCCCTGCCAATGTCGACCGTCCTTCCTAAAATCCAAGATCAAGCTCTTCAAAACTATTGCTAATCTAAATAAATGGGATCAATTAGTAATCTTGGCTTTGCCTTGACATAAATGAATTTTGCAGATGTCTTCTCTACTGAAACTGCTTTGAGTAATTCAATATAAATAACATGCAGAAAAAAATCTGACATTACACATCATTATTCTAAATGTGATTTAAAGTTATAGCAGATGTAGAATGTGTTATTATTACTGTTAAATATTTCATGTCCCTTTCATAAGTATATTTACATTCAAATGCAGAATCTTTTCAAAGCAAACCTTTACTTGTTTCTGACCCTAGAAAGTGAGAAACTGTTTAATTGAAAGTGGATCAAATAGAAGTATTTATTTTAAATATCTGGCTGAATGGAGAAAAGTCGCAAAGACAAATTTCACCATTTCGTAAAAGGATGTTGACGAGAAATCCACAGTTGGCTGAAAAGTAAGAAATGAATTCAAAGCCATGATTTTGCTGTTCTACCAGAGTTAACAGAGAACGTCGAGTGAACTACAATGAATCAGACTGTTACGTGGCAGGCTATTTGCGAGAGCGCAATTGTTTTAGAAGCTCCACTAACGTGTGCCAGGATACCGTAATTTCATTGCTGGAGCACTTGTCTGATCATTCGACTCGATTAATGGGAAACTTTAAACAAACCGTGTGAATTTGTTTTTCATCGAACTTTCAGCATTGCGTGTGTTTTCATAATCTGCAGTTGTGCAATTCCACTTTTAGAAATTGCTTCAATGTAAATGTCGAATTCTCACATTCCATTTGATTTTTGGCAATTTACCCATAATCATGTCAGCAATATGTTTTGTTCACCGCATCTTCTGAATGGTAACATAAGAGTAGGGTTCCTTTAGGCTTTTTCTCCAGTCTATTGTGAATTTTTTTTTTAAATTTAGACATACAGCACGGTAACATGCCATTTCAGCCCAGGAGCCAGCGCTGCCCAATTACACCCATATAATGTACAACCTCTGGTACATTTCAAACGGTGGGAGAAAACCGGAGACCCCCCCCTCCCCCCAAGTGGAAACCCATGCAGACACGTGGAGAACATACAAACTCCTTACAGACGGCACGGGATCCAACCCCGGTCCCGATCACTGGCGCTGTGACAGCGTTGTGCAAACCATTACATGCCAACTGTGCCGCCCCCCCCCAAAAGCATAGAAGTGCATTTCCATCAAAACCTCTGAATGTTCTATTCTCCTCATGTATTGTTTATTCCTAATATGTTTAATAAAAAGATTGAAAAAGAAAGAAATAAAACCCCTGGACACATTAAACTGATGTTAGATTGGTATGGAAAGTTCTCGAAGGTCTGATATTTAAGTCGTTTGTTTTCTAGCTTTGAAGAGACTAGCTTTGAAGAGCATTTGTTTTCTAGCTTTGAAGAGAATTTGAGAGTCTATCTCACTCTCATGAATTTCAATCCATTTCAGTTCTTAATCAGATCAACCTCTGAATCAAGAATGTACCCACTGTGTAATGTTGGTTCCAAACCAAAATATCTTTCAGACAACTTGTGCCATTATTAGTCAAGAAAAATTACCAGGAAGCAAAGGAACTGAGCATTGTCTGCACTTACAGAATTTCTTGTTTTACAGATCCTTATATAGAGGACAACATGCAGGCATAAATTAGAACAATTAAAATGTGCATTTTAGAATCTGCAAGTACTAGCCTCAGATAGTGTTTGCAAAATAAGGGTGTTAAAACAAAATTGCATCTTAAAATAGCTTGCATTGACTCAGCGGGAGAAACTGAAATTCCAGCTTAATTACGATTCTACATCCGAATTACACTGTGAGGAAGAATTCACCAAGATGGGCTCAGAATCAGTGGTGAGATACAAACTGAATGAGTAAGCAACTGACTTTAAAAAGTACATATTCAGGATGTAAGGAACAAAAGGGAGGGACGAGGAAAGAAAATACAAATAAACACAAGTCAAGTGACTGAGAGTGACGACCAATAAATATTTCTTTTTCAGAAGTGAGTGGGGATGTGTGGTAGGAGGCCTTTCATGTTACGTAACACGAATTGTGAACTTTGTCCTTAATCCTGTAAAGTTAAGTTGAAATCTCACTCTGGCATTTGAAAATTTAACCCATTTAACAATGCAGAGATTGTAAAAAGAAAGCGGGCATCAGTAAGCTGTTAGGTGATTTTAGAACATAAATAGATTAATTTTACGGTCAGAAAAGAAAAGCCTTTTCTTACTCAGTCTGAATAAACATTCTATGGAATGTTCTGCTATATTTTCTCCTCTTTAATAATAGAAACTGAGTAATAAGTACCGATCTTGCCACCAAAATACGCACACTCTAGAATAGCAGACCACCCATAGGTTTTGCAACAAATGCCCTTTCCAAGGACTTACCTTCCTCTCCCCAATCTGGAAATGTTCTGGCATATCCCTTCCGTTTTATCTTATCCACAAAAAGAAATCAATAGTTAATAGTTCAGATGATTAAAATTTATTTCTGGCCATAAAAAAATGTGGTGCTAACAAAGAATGAGAGTTAGGAGCTGCTGTAAGTCAGTTCCAACCTTGGAACCTGCTCCACATTCAGTTGGCTCATAAGTTTGATCATAAACATCCACTCCATATTCACACACTGTTCCCATATTCTTAGATCACCTTAGTATCCAAAATCATCCCTGTCTGCCCTCAATCTTCTACATTGCAAGGAGAGGCCAAACATGAATTGGAGCTACATCTCATATTCTGCTGGGGTAGCTTATTGATAATGAAGAATAGTGTTCCAAATTCTACATTCACAGTTTTTCCTCCCACAGTCACTCGCCTGTCTGCTTCATTTTCTTCTCCCTTTGCTCTTTTTTCCCCATCCCCTTTCCCTACCTGGTTCCAACTGCCCATCATCCGCTCCTCATATGGTTCTACCTATCATCCACTAGTCTCTGACCCACCACCCCACCCCACCTCTCCCCCATTCTATTATATATACTGGCATTCTTTCCTCTTCTCCTATAATCTTGTACCAGAGCGTTGACTCAAAATGTCACCGTACTCATCTTGCCTCCACAGATGAATTGCTGAGTTGTTCAATCTCCTAAATGTTATTCATAACCTCTAGTGGGCAAAGTTTCAAAGACTCAAAAACCTTGAACTGAAAAAAATATTCTGCTTTTCTGTTTTATTCGGACAAATTATCATATGTTCCCGATTCTCATGCACGCACTTAACCTTTTGTATCTTTTTGGAGTTCTCTGAATGTTCACAGCTTATCTCCACTTCGAACTTTGTCATCACCAACCAACTTGAATGCATTCAACCCTGATCCAAACTAAATCATTATTGAGAATTGTAAACAGATGAAAATATCCCAATGTAGACGTTAGGTGGTTAAGTGAATTTACCGAAGCACAGGGCCCTGGTTATTGATCGAGAGGCAGGATTTTAAAATACTGCTGAGAATTTAAACAAGATCCTAACAGCAACAAAGAAACAACTAAATTATCATACAAACATTCAGTTCATTAACATCCCTCAGCAATAGGTATCTTCACTCCCTTCATGGTCTGACCTAGTCGTGACTCCAGACATACTAATTTAATTGCCATTGATTACACCCTGAAATAATCTATCACGCAATTCAGTTTAGGAATCAATTAAACACTGACATCAAATACCAGGGGCAGACAAGAGATTACAGTTGTTGGAATCTGGAGCAAAACCTATCCTGCAGGAAGAACTCAGCAGGTCGAGAAGCATCACTGAAAGAAAATGAATTGTCTATGGTTCAGACTGGAACCCTTCATCGCGACTGAGAGCGCAGACTTCTTACTGCTGATGCTGCTCGATGTTAAATGCTAGCCTTACCAACAAAGTCCACTTTCTGCAGGTGAAAAACCAGAAAATTGAAGAATTGAGTTGCACCATGGAGGAGGCCAGGGCTGTGTTGGTGGAGGGAGGTGTGACAGAATATAGTTATGTTTTTGGGAGATAAATTGGGGCAGGTTTGTTAGTGTAGGTCACATAGAAACACTTCAAAACAGATCTTATTTAAAATACTGGAGCTCTGTTAATGTTAGACATGTCGGGGCCAACAGTCTTTGCAAAAGCATTGCAGAGTGCCCAAAAGACTTCACTAATGGATTGTTGTTTACAAAAAGGCAACAGATGAAAGAGCTTGTCGGAGCCGTATTCTGTCTGGACAGGAACTTGCTGTTCTAAAAGAGTCATGTGGTTTTGGAAGCAGAGAGAGTCAAATAGGCTTTCTTTGTGTGTGTGTGTGTGTGTGTGTGTGTGTGTGTGTGTGTGTGTGTGTGTGTGTGTGTGTGTGTGTGTGTGTGTGTGTGTGTGTGTGTGTGTGTGTGTGTGTGTGTGTGTGTGTGTGTGTGAGAGAGAGAGAGAGAGAGAGAGAGAGAGAGAGAGAGAGAAAGAGAGAGAGTTCAGTTCTACAGTGTTACAGTCAGCAGCAGCAACTGGGACTGGAACAGGACAAGCTGGCAAGCTTGTGGAAAACCCCATTTGGAAGACGGGTTGTGAGTGCTTGGTTCAGCCTGGTCAAAGCCCTCTCCTCATGCAAGAGGAGAGGACTGGCTGTCTAATGTTTCACTTGGAATAAGTGAAACAAAAAGGAACTCTGTTGTAAACTGAAAGAAAGAGGTTATCATCTGGAGAACCCTGAGGGGGCAAGTTTCGCCGGCAAGATACTGAGTGGCTGATGGAAGTAAATCAGTTGTGGGTGTCCTGGAACAACAAAAGATCTCTCTCTGAAAACCGACAAGAACCTTCCTGAGCGGTAACCATTTACCTTTCAAGCACCAAAGCCTGGTGAACTTCATCAATGTTAAATTCTGTGCACAGTATAAGAACTGCCTGCAACCAGTGAACTTGGAGGAATGAGAAATGAGATTGGACTATGAATCAAAGAACACTTCTGAACTTACACGCACATTACATACACGTGCGCTTAAAATTAGAAGGTTAGTTAAGTCAATAGTGATAAATTAAAGTGTGATTCTATTTTCATGTTTAAAGATAATTAAAAGCAACCTTTGTTTAAGTAACCATTTGTCATGGTGAATATCAATTGCTGCTGGATTTTGGGGTCCTCTGGGCTCGTAACACAGGACAAGTAATTATTTAACTTGCATTTAGGGCTTCCTGATGTAAAGGAGACTAGATTAGAAATGCCAATAATTGGCCGCCTGACCCTGGAATGTTTGGAGTTTGGGTAGTGGGACAGGGGGAACCAAATATAGCAGTGTTGCACTGACTGTGGGACCCTAAAGAACTACTATCAGAGCTAACAGTGCTCAGAAGAAGATAACCGATTTTGTTAGTGATTAGAGAAGACGTGATACCAATGAGATAGGTCCCTCAGAACACTACTGGGGCAATGATTTTGATGCTGTCATTCGGTATAAGCGCTTAAAATTATTAGAAATTACCTGAGGAGCATGGAGACAGTTACATTGAAATGTTCAGGAGGGAAGGGTGCCAAGACCATTCAATCTACCATGTGACCTGTGATTATTTGTGGGTTGGATATTGAATATGTTGATGAAATTACTGACATCGCTGCAGGTCGTGTTTATGCAATGAAATCCAAGCCCTACTGAGCCCACTGAACAGACGGTGTTTGTCATGAGCTTCACGCTAATCATGAGCCAATATAACCGGATGGAAGGGGTTGAATATGAATGATTGCACCTTTTATTTCAACAGGTACCTGCAGTGACGCCTTTCAAATGAAAAGCTGGTCTAAATGAATACTGCAGTTTAAGAATAAAACAAATCATTTCCTTAAAATAATGAATGTCCACAAATATCCTGGGGCGACATTTGAATTTTGAAATTTATTTTTCTGAAATGAATTTATCTTTAAAAATACAAGCTTTTTCATATTTTAGGTTGAAATTTAAAACATCCTGAAGCAATTTTAAGCTGTTTAACCATCTCTGATAACTAATAATCACTGACAATCAAGACTCTGATTTGGACATTATTTCCCTCTTTGGAAGGGGAAGGGAAGGGGTGAATATTAAAATAAAAGATAAACTACAAGGGTTAAGTTATTATGAAGAATAGTTTTTCCATTGCCGGAACGCTGCATGGTTTCTCTTCCCCATGCTGACCAAACAATAATTGATGACTTCATAATTTTTCCATAATGCCACAGAAGGTGAACTAAAATTTAAGTTGCCGTGATCTGATTCCGGTAGTAACCAGTCCGCGTGAACCACCAGGAAGAAGCCACCTCTCGTTCCTTTCTTTTCCCCCATGCACATAGTGTAATTGGGATTGAGTTTGGGGAAATTCAGAGAGGTATCTTAGTCTTGACAAAGGTCTCAGACCTGAAATGCAGTCTGTCCATTTCCACCTGTTCCTCCCGCAGTCTGTTGACTGCTCATTCGATTTTCGTTCTTTACTTTCCCTTCCTTTACCAATGCCTTGCTCCCTCTTTGCTGAATTTGAGGTGTTTCCAATCATCAAGCCTGTTGCCTTCTTATGCACTTATGCCTTTGAGCTAAATTCTCTTTAACCTCTCTCTTGTCAGACAGAGTGGAACTAGTTGTCACATTGTTTTCCTTTGCAGTTATATATTACTTGTAACCCGTGCATGTTTAAAATCTCAGCCATTGCTCACTTACAGACTATTGTATCCTGGTTCCCTCATTGCTGACACCTTCATAGTTTGCTTCATTCATAACTTTGAACAATAAAGATACTGCTTCCTGAAAACTTTCAGGTGTATTTTATGGATTGTGGGCTGCAACTCATAAAAGTTATCTTAAAATTTTCCTATTGCATACCTTTTTTTAGATATAACTTAATTTATAGCCTATAGATATAAGTACATCCATCTGATTGACCATATGCTTCAAGAATTCAAAACTATCAAGTGCAACATGTCACTAAAGATCACTCTCTGCATTTGCACATGGACTTTGTCCCTGCTAATCTTGGTGCAGTCGATGACGAATATGGTGAAAGGTTCCACCAGGATATTGCAACCATGGAAAGGCAACTTTTTGTTTGGCCGGCCAACATTCTTCCATACCTTGATTGAGGACTCAAGCCTGAAACATTGGTTATGTATTTTTGCCTTTGCTACATATACCTCAAACCGTGCATCTTGGCGCCTCACAGTTCGGCGGGCAGCAACCTCCTTTGAAGAAGACCGCAGAGCCCACCTCACTGACAAAAGACAAAGGAGGAAAAAGCCAACACCCAACCCCAACCCACCAGTTTTCCCATGCAACCGCTGCCACCGTGTCTGCCTGTCCCGCATCGGACTTGTCAGCCACCAACGAGCCTACAGCAGACGTGGACATACCCCTCCATAAATCTTCGTCCGCGAAGCCAAGCCAAAGAAACATAAAGGTCACTGTTTGATCAGCTGAGTTTCTCCAGCATTTTGTGTTTTTACTTCAACCACGGTGTGTCTACAGATTTTCGTGATTTACTTCAGGGCAACTGGAATCCATCAATTTTGGCCGACTATTATTGGGCATTGACATGAGAGGCATCAGATGCTGAGTACAAATGAAAATCAGCAGCAAAACGTTTTTAGGTCAGTTGAACTATCGCGATGTGTCAGCGTCAATATACGATTTAATAATAGTTAATGTTAACATTTCCCCAACTTCCTAGGTGATACAGCAAATCTGAAGGTATCTTTGTGTTCAGCTTGAAGCTATCATAATCCCCATTTTTTTCCCAGTAGAAAACCTTATGAAAAAAATGATCGTCCATTGATAGTCACAACCTTTGTGACAGATGAACTAAATTAATTTCCATCTCTTAAATCTATCATTATGAACACTGGTCAGGAAAGACCCATTAGCTGCCACTTTCTTCACACAGTACTAAATGTAAAGCAAAAATAAACTGCTGTTAGAAGGGCTCAGAGGGTCAGGATGGAAATTAAAAGCCCAACATTTTGGCCCAAGACCCTTCCTCTCAACTTCAAATTAAGAATATCTGATGTTGTTCAGCTAATGCTGCACAAAAATGCTGGAGAGACTCAGCCAGTCTCATATCATCCATAGCAGGTAATGATATATTATCATTGGTTCAGGGCTGGGCCCTTCTTGAAGGAATAAGCAAAGAGTTCACCAACCTTTGGTGCTTGAAAGGTAAATGGTTACCACTCAGGAAGGTTCTTGTCAGTTTTCAGAGATTTGTTATATGCTGAACACCCACAAATGATTCCTTTTTAATCAGCCATTCAGTGTCTTGCCATCGAAACTTGCCCCTCAGGGTTCTCTAGATGATTACCTCTTTCTTTCAGGTCACTACAAAGTTCCTTTTTGTTTAACTCATTTAACATTAGACAACCAGTCCTCTCCTCTTGCATGAACCACAAGGGTTTTGACCAGGTTGAACCAAGCACTCACAACCCATCTTCCAAATGGGGTTTTCCACAAGCTTGCCAGCTTGTCCTGTTCCAGTCCCAGCTTCTGCTGCTGACTGTAGCACTGCAAAGCTGATCTCTGTCTGTCTGTCTGTCTGTCTGTCTGTCTGTCTGTCTGTCTGTCTGTCTGTCTGTCTCTCTCTCAGAGAAAATCCTATTTGACTCTCTCTGCTTGCAAAACCACATGACCTCCTAGAACAGCAAGTTCCCCTCCAGACAATCTTCAGCTCTGACAAGTTATTTCATTTGTTGCATTTTTGTAAACAACATCCATTAGTGAAGTCTCTTGGGCCCTCTGCAAAGCTTTTACAAAGGCTCTGGTGCAGTCACTCGGCACCATTCTTGAATTGCCCTCTGCTTATTAATTTTGCCCCATATTGTAAATGCAAATTGGGCTGGGCATTATTCCACCCATTTCTGTGTAGCATGAGCAGAGCTCCAGTATTTTATATAAGGTCTGTTTTAAAGTGTTTGTATGTGACCTACACTAACAAACCTGCTCCAATTTATCTCCCAAAAACATATCTATAATCTGTCACTGTGGCCACTGGGACATCCATGCTTTTGCAATGACAGAGCTGAGGTGCTCAACAAAGCAATCTCTCAGTCTGCGCCCAGGCTCTCCTGAGAAGGGGTCATAATAGGAGCACTGGATGCAGTAGACGACTCCATGCATCTTCAGAAGTAATAGGTTGCTTCACTCGGAAGGGGTGTCTGGGGTTCCGAATGGTGGGGAAGGAGGAGTGGGTTAAGGAGCCAATGGAGGGAACTGTCTCTGCAGAAGGTGGAGAAGGGATCACATAGTAGGCGGCGGAAATGCTAATCCTGCACAGTCCTTGCCATGTGCCTCTCTGATGTTCCACAGCTCTGCTTTCTTGATCCTTAACAATGTATTTGTCACACACACACACACACACACACACACACACACACACACACACACACACACACACACACACACACACACACACACACACACACACACACACACACACACACACACACACACACACACACACACACAATACAGCACTGAGAAGCTGTGGATCTCCTCAATCGCAATCGGCTCCAGAGCTTTGAAGAGTGTTCGAGACTTTCACTAGTGGATTGTTGTTTACCAAAAGGCAACAGCATGTTGGAGCTGCTGGTCTGGAGGAGACCTTGCTGTTGTAAGAAGGTCTTGTGGTTTTGGAAGCAGAGAGAGTCAAACAGGTTTTCCCTCAGGGAGGGAGAGAGAGAGAGAGAGAGAGGAGAGAGATCACTTGACAGTGTTACAGCCAGCAGAAGTAGCTGAGAGTGGAACAGGACAAGGGGACAAGCTTGTGAAAAACCCCATTTGGAAGACGGGTTGTGAGTGCTTGGTTCAGCCTGGTCAAAGCCCTTGTGGTTCATGCAAGAGGAGAGGACTGGCTGTCTAATGTTTCACTTGGAATAAGTGAAACAAAAAGGAACTCTGTTGTAAACTGAAAGAAAGAGGTCATCATCTGGAGAACCCTGAGGGGGCAAGTTTCGCCGGCAAGATACTGAGTGGCTGATGGAAGTAAATCAGTTGTGGGTGTCCTGGAACAACAACAGATTCTGAAACCGACAAGAACCTTCCTAAGCACCAAAGCCTGGTGGAATTCATAAATGTTAAATTCTGTGCACAGTAGAAGAATTGCCTGCAACCAGTGAACTTGGAGGAATGAGAAGTGAGACTGGACTGTGAACCAAAGAACTTTTCTGAACTTACACCCACATTACACACGCGTGCGCTTAGAATTAGAAGAGTCCATAGAGATCAGTTAAAGCGTGATTTCTGCTTTCATGTTTAAAGATCATTAAAAGCAACTTTTGTTGAAGTAGCCATTGGTCTTGGTGAAGATCTATTGCTGCTGGGTTTATGGGTCCCCTGGGCTCGTAACACGATGCCCTTTTCAGAGAAGGAAGCTAAAGAATGAAAATGCGATTAATTTTGTCAATTGCGCGTTAAAAGAGCTGAGAAAATAACCTTATTTCCTTTCAAGTGAACTTGAACCAGCCCCATGAAAAGAGCGGTAAACAAGAAGTCTGCAGATGCTGGCAAACTGTGGCTCCTTTTAAATGTGCTGAGGTGGTTTTTTGATACTTGTGGGAATCAATCTTTTTTTTCCCCCCAATTGTTTAAATCCTCCATTGAGATGTTTGCTGCCTTCTCTCCCACTCTGCAGCCAGGTGCTGAGAGACACGATCTGTCGCAGTATGTGCGGGTTTAATGAGAGGCACGTCTTTTTCTAATTCAGTTAAAAACAGCTTTGTGAAGCGCTCATGTCATTTTAGATCGGTTTTTATTAAGGGGGGGGGGGGAAAGGGATTCGATAGCCGGCGAGATGGGGAATAAGAAACTTACTGCATCTCCTGTGCGCAAACGCCAATTGTTCTTGACCGTGGGTAATTGTCTCCCATCAAAAGGTCTTAATCTTTTACTAATGTCATCACTAGCGTTGAACTGAGCCGGAGACAAGGTACAGATTTAATTAAACCCGGATTAATGTGATAAGAAACTGTGTGAATGCATTGGGGTTGTGACATGCCTTGTATTGTTGCAGAGAGTTTGATACAATTTGCAATTACTGACAATGGCCTTGCGCCAGAATCTTGGAGTCTTTTGTTTTCCATCACAGCTTGGTTACAAGTCGATTACTCCGGCTGCCGCGACCCCCTTTCTCCAAATTGCGCAGGGCATTCGGCGTCCGGCTGGAGTGAGGGGTCGGCGATGCAAGCGCTTCCTTGCCTGAGGAGAAGAAGACAGGGGGCAGGTCAAGACAGCCGGGATCATTGGAACGGGACGGTCCTTGATTGTAGCAAAAACCCTCCGAAACTCTGAAGCTCCTCAGGAGTGTCCACGGGAGATAGATGTTTGGGATCTCACCCTTCTTCAAGGTGTAAGCAAATAAGCCAAAAGCAGGAAATCTCAGAATAAAGACTGGGGGAGGAGTTCAGGCCAATACGAAGTCTTAATAAAGGGAGGGGTGAGAATTGATTTTGTCTCTGTGAAAGGCAACAGAGGGAAAAGGGGGAGAGAGAGACAGAGGCAGGGGGGAAGAATTGGGAGGGGGTGGTTAATGAAAGCCAGAGAAGATATTAATGCTACCTGGTTGGAGGGTACATGCACAGAAAATGGTCCAATTTGCAGGTGGTCTCAGTCTGGCATTGCATGAGACCATGGACAGACTAGTCAGCAAGGGAACGGGATGGGGGATTGAAACGGGTGGCCACTGGGAGATCTGCGCTGTTGCGGTGGACATAACTAAGGTGATCGACTAAGCAATCTCCAGGTCTGTGTCCAGTCTCTCGAATGGAGAGGAGGCCACAAAGGGAGCACCGGATGCAGTAGATAACCCCTGCAGATTCACAGGCACAATGTTGCTTTCCTTGGAAGGACTGTTTTGGCCCTGAAGGGGGGTGAGGGAGGAAGTGTGGGTGCAGGTGGAGCATCTCCTGCGGTCACAGAGCTAGGTACCGTGGGTGATTGGTGGGGAGGGAGGAGAGGACAAAGGAGTCACAGAGGGATTGTACCCTGTGGAAAGAGGAGAGGGGAATATGTGCCTAGTGGTGGGATTATGTATTAGGTGGTGGAAATGGCAGGGGAGAGCCTGGTGGGGTGGTTGGTGAGGATAAGAGGAATCCTATCCTTGCATTGTGTGGGGTCAGAGGGGGCCAGGGCAGGTGTACGGGTAATAGAGTCTATGTGGGTGAGTGCCAAGTTGATGGGATCAAGGGTATACCTGGAGCAATTTCTAGAACTGAGGAGCAAACTAAGAGAGGGGGCAAAAATGGGTCAGGAGTTAACTCTGGCATATAACAATAATCCCAAAAAAAAATTATTGGTACCTGCAGGGGAAAGTGAACCCCTCAGGAATTAATATGGTCAACTCTATGGAGCCACTGGAGATGGGCAAGCTTCTCAATGAAGTAAAGCATAGAAGTCTGTGGACACCTTGCTTGAAGTAAAAACACAATGCTGGAGAAATTCTGCTGGTCAAACAATGTACTTTAAGCAATGTTTCAGGCTTGAACTCTTTGTCAAGGTATGGACAAAGTGTGGGCAAGAGCCAGGTGCTAATTTTTTAGGTGCTGGAGTTCACCAAAAATGACGACAAGGAAGTGCCTATAGAGGCTCCATGAGGTGCCAGAATGGCCCCCTGAGGTGTTGGAGCGACACTCCACTGAGCTCTGACAGCACTGCACCCCTACGGGTGCCTGAACCAAGTTCTTCAATGAGTATTCTCTATTTTTACTGTGCAGAAAGACAAGAGGATTGAGGAACTGTTGTGTGTGAGGAAACATGGCCTTCCTGCCTGTCTGGAATGTGTGTATTGTGGGGGGTCACGTGTCCTCCATGTCTGAAACTTATTTGGAAGACAAATCACCTGTCAATCAAGGTTGGACTCCTACCACCCATTAGTGCACATTTTGCCATTCGCTCATTTAAATCATCTAGGGTCATTATTGGCTAGAAACACAGATTTAGCACTGTATGTAACACCAGTGCTCAGCACATTCTCTTTCTCTCTGCCTCATGGTCCAAGCCCTGGTTATCACTCCATGCCAGGTCACTACTGTGGACATTGCTGGAAGTGCCACAGGTAAAGTGTGCACAACACTGAAGCTGAGCCATAGTATTGGGATAGATCAATACTTGCAGAGAGCCACGCCCCCATTGTTATAGAGAACCGGAAGTATGTAAGAGCAGTGTGTGTACTCAAGTGTGTGAGTGTGTCAAGTATAGGTTCACTATTGTCAGAGTCCAACTGTAGTCCAAGATTAATGTCTATATCATTGCTAAAGTGAAATAGTAATCGAGTACTGTTTAACGTTCTCCCTGTTTATCTCCCATGTGTTAATTAAAGTTACATGTGATTGTAACATTTGTGTCCAGATTCGTCTCTCCCTGTGAACCCACCAAACCTGATACTCTTCCCAACACGACAGGCACTTGGGGCAGTTAATGATCATGTCTTGAAAACAGTTTATCAAGACTAATGGTTCTCAACCTTTTTCCACTCACGTACCACTTTAAGTAGTCTCTATGCCGTAGGTGCTCTTGATTAGTAAGGAATTGCTTAAGGTGGTATGTGGGTGGAAAGAAAAAGGTTGAAAACCACTGTTTTAATTGTACCAATTGACTCATTATGTGCACGGTTTCATGCCTCCAAAGAAAATGAGCCAATTACCACTTTTCTCAAGCACAATATTTCAGTAACAATTGGGTCTTGAGCAGTGATTCTCGATATTCCCCATCCTGGGCATTGGATGGAGGTGAGGAAGAAGATATGGAGGCAAGTTTTGCACTTTCTGTGGTTACAGTGGGAAATGCCTCAGGAGGCAGAGTTGGGTGAGGTCTTGGAGAAGAGCAGACTGGGAAATCTCTGAGATACTTATCCATGATTGGGGAAGAGAGGGGAAAATGAAGTACTGACTAAAGGCAATTCATCCCCCTTTTGAAGGAAATTAAATATTGTAATGAATAACTCCTTCTCCCGGAAATAAATATTTTATCGAAAGACGTGATTGCGTAGATTTTTTTTATAGCCTTGTGTTTTATACCACTGTTTATTTCAACTTAAAACCAACATTCATTTTTCATAACTCAAGTATTTTCACACTTATACCTGAGTTAATTAACATAAACAGGCAATAGCTAATCTTGTTGCCTATTCCTACATTTAAGATAAGTTCCTTAATTATGGATCTGTTGATTAACACACATTTTAGAATTTTTTTCCATTATGTTGGAGATTGGTTTCTTTCCAAAGTCACAAGTCTTTGGAACTCCCTTTCTCAAATGGTAGTAAAACCAGGGTCTTTGAAAATGTTTATGGTAAGAGGTAGTTGATAAGCAATACGGAATGCAGAATCAAGGTCGCAATCAAATCAGCGTGATGGTATTAATGGCCAGGAGGGCTTGAGGGCCAAGTGGCCCTGCTCCTGCTGTTAATTGCGCACCCATATGTAAAGCTAGATTTCAAACCACAAACAAAATGTTTTGGAAGAGCTATGCAAAGAGGAAACAAAGCAGCAAGGAGAGCTGATATGGGAACCAGCCACCATGGAGTATGGCACAAGTTCTAAATAATAGTGAGTCACTGAAGCCAGAACAAAAAGCAAAAAAGAAAAACTGGAGATCCTGGAATATCAATACACAATAAGACACACCAAGGTTCAGGGAGTATCCATAGAGAGAGAAATAAAGTTAATGTTTGTCAGTATGATAGTCCTGGTGAAAGTTCATATTTCAACATGTTTTGTTCCTTTTATAACTGTATTCATTACATTTTGATTACGAAAGAACGAGATAACGACTGCACCAATAAGCATTTAGAATTAAACCATCAGTTATGTTCTCTTCGCACCACTGATTAAAATGCAGTACTTTGGAAAGTTAAGCAGGTTGGGTGGACGATCAGTTCCAGGGATGAATCTCCTTAATCATTTTACATTAATTGGGAAGTTGCTACTCCTAAATACGTACTGTAGTCATCAATTTATGGCGTTCAATTTCACTTGTGTTGCAAATGTTAATATCAGTAGTTCTCAACCTTTTTTCTTTCCACTCACATTCCACCTTAGGTAATCCCTATGCCATCGGTGCTCTGTGATTGTATGTGAGTGGGAAGGGAAGGTTGAGAATCACTGGTCCAGACCCAATTGTGACTGAAATATTTTGCTTGAGAAAAATTGTCGCTGGCTCATTTACTTTGGAGTTCTGAAACCGTGCACATGAAGGCTCAATTAAGTCCGATTAAAACAGTGGTTTTTACCCTTTTTCTTTTCACCCACATCCCACCTTAAGCAATCCTTCACTGACCACAGAGCACCCATGCCTAGGGACTACTTAAAGTGGGATGTGAGTGGAAAGAGAAAGGTTGAGGACCCCAGGGTTAGTAATTTGGCACCAATGCGAAGCTAATTTAAACTTCTCATCATGACCAAATCGGCAGTCTGAACAGGAATTCGGGCGCCAATCTGTGTAAATTCATTCAAGTGATCTGGAAGTTTTTCCAAATTTATTAGCAGATTATTTTGCAATTAAAAGAAATAAACCATGAAAATAGAAATCCTGGGAATTTAAAATGTGCTGCGAACCTCAGTGCAAAATGCTCTGAGGTGCAGCATGTGTCAAATCTACCACGACACGACCCCCTCTTCCTAATTGATCTTGAAGAGACAAAACCACGTTTCTTCAAAGATAGTCTTAATCGTACGTTAAAAATAACCCCATCATTTTCACGGGGTAAAATCGTTTGATACGTTCGACTCTTTTTTTTGTTTCAAAGCGTTTTACAAAGACGGTAGATTTTCTAGATTAGACAAATAATGTCCAAAACTAGTATTTGCAAATTGGCTCCAAGTGATTATCTTAAAACTGTCAAATCGATGCATCAACCCCAGCAGATTTTAAACGTGCAATTTTTAGCCTAGGGCACTGTTTTGGAGCAGTTCTTCTCAAATGACGTTGTTTTCCAGAGTGGTTGGGGAGGGGGGGGGGGGGGGGGGGGGTGGGGGACACAATTAGAAATATCATCTGAAGATTTGCTCCATATCTTCAAGAAATCTGATCTTTCTGATGGAAAGATACTTTTTACAAAGTATCCATCTGATTGACTGAACCCCAGATTTCCAACGGGGGTTGATTGGAAGCAGAGCGTCGAGTTCCTTGTCTTTCCTCATTAGACGGTGGTAAAAGATTCGGAGGCTGGGACAGTCCCTATTCCATGGTCATTAAAATGAATGAAGAGGTGACCTCGCCTTATAAATATCAGCACGCGACCCACCTGCGGAAGTCACCCCGTTGCAGCGCACACCTCCAGCAGCCCTGTATATGCAGATGTATCCGTTCGCAACATCATTGGACCGGGCTGGTCTTGGCAAATGAGAAGGAAGGTAAGACGTGACCGATCGGCTAGAAAGGTTGAGGAGGACCCCTGGGTTAGTAATTTGGCACCAATACTTGTTTGGAAAAAAAATTACTTGTTGAATAATGGATCCCGGAATGATGGCCAATTTCAAAAATGTGAATTCATTTGCAGATTTTAGTTTGAGAAATCTTCAAGCCATGCAACATCCAATCGCTGCCGAATGCCTGACGAGTTCCAACCAGGGAATCAGTGCAGTTTCAACAGGTAACTGGCGCAAGGAGTAAGATTTGTCCTCCTTCGAAACTGTGACAGTGACCACATATCAACCACAACAAAAAAAGTTTTACAAAGTATCCTTCAAGACCATTGGCCAGATGAGCAGGACTGGGAAGTCCTATAGATCAGGGTATCTTCAGGTTTCAGGCGCTGAGAGAATGGAACCCCCTCCCCACCACCAAGATTAATGAAAATAACGCACGCTTACAATTGATATGCTTTTGGCTCATGAGCTAATAACAGGGACGGACCAAAGTCTTGATCAAAGCGGGGATTTTAAGACGGATCCCCTCTGGAGGGAGGGAACCCGAGCTGCGGAAAGCAAGCCATCAATAACGAGGCTCGAAAGGGGACCTGGCCGAAAACGTTGGGGCTCCGTCTCTCTCCATAGACGCTGCCGGACACGTCCTGCCTGCTCAAGATTCCAGTATCTGGAGTTCTTGTCTGTGTCCAGTCAGATGCCGCTTATCGTCCTGTTCACAAAAAGGTTTGGTTGCTCTGACCCGAAAAGCCACCCCAAGAGGCGCTACCAGCGTCTGTGGTTCGTTGATCGTTCGGGAATCTGATGGCACCGGGCCTTCAGGCTCCTGTCCCCGTTTCCCGAGGGTGGCAGAGTGAAGAGGGCATGGCCTGGGTGGTGGTGGTCCTTGAGGATAGAGGCTGCTTTCTTGTAGATGTCCTTAAACCTGGTGCCCGTGATGCCGCAGGCCGAGTTAACAACCCCCTGGCTTTCTTTTTGGAATTGGCACCTCCATTCCAGGCAGTGTCACCTTTGGTGACATAACGAATCTCCTCTAACTCCTCGCGAAGAATAGCCGCTGGGTAGCCCTCCATCACCGCAGGACCACCCCTGTCCGACCCCTAATAATAATTGGGCGAAGTTGGTAGAGCCAGAGGAGGGGGAAGTTTAAAGCGACAATTGTTGGTGGGGGGGGGGGAATTGAGCCCCACGAACTGCTTTAAAAACAACAATTTCCTGCACCTATCGAAAGATGGACTGGAGTTGATTTTAAAGAATTGGAGAAGGGAAGCTGGCTGCATAATTCTGTGAAAGCAGAAAATACAAAACGAGGCTTCTTTATCCACTGCCCCGAGTCCGAATTTTATGGGTTCGTTTTATTCCAAAGACTTTAGCAGAAAAATCTGGAGAACCCTCCAATACAGCATGACTGCGACAGCGCTGCATTTGGAAGTCTTCGCCTTGGTTCCGTTGACTTGGGGGTCAATAGGAGCTCTGGACACTTTGTTAAATCCCATTTTCGTTTGCCCAAACAAGTACTGGGTCATTTTGTGGCCGTTTACTGTGTGTGGATTGTCTACCAATCTGCAGACATTGCAAGCGCTGTATTTTACTGTAAAGTGCTTTAAAGATTTCAGATTTCTTCTCATCTCGTTCAAAACCCCGAGGTTCTTTTATTTTCCTGGCAGAATTACAACTTTTTGGCAGTGCGGTGGGGGGGGGGGGGGGGGGGGGGGGGGTGGAACTGTAAACATGTAAACAAATAAACTGTGTGTCAGAAAGGTGCTGGATAATTCCAATTCCACTTTAGATGAAGCTCCATTCACATTAAGATTCGCTCTGCGCGGGTGGGTCATTTTGATTCTTTTTGCAAAACTAAAAGTGCTTTCACATTCTCAGTGCCTCAACCTTGAAATCCCCCTGAGCCGGTGCTCGGTGTTTCTCTTCGTTCCCCCGCCCAATAAAGTCGACAAAGATTTAATTTTAGTTGTTGCTAATTAATGTGGAGGGAGCAACATTATCTACTGGAAAAATAGGAATTCGCGAATTCGAATCTTCCACATTTCTCCTCCTGTTGTACATTTATGTGATTTTTTAAAGTTTTGTTTTGCAGTTGGATCTTACAATATGTCGAAGTATTGTGAAAACTCGCGGTATACCCTTCTTACTGGATTTTTGAATGAACTGTTGACACAAATATCAAACAGAACATAGAAGAGTACAGGCCCTTCGTCCCTCAATGTCGTGCCGACCCTTTAAAAAATGCTAACCCCTCTCTATCCGGTAACTCTGCAATTTTCTTTCATCCATGTGCTTGTCCAATAGTTTCTTAAGTGCCCCTCATGTTTGAGCTTCCACCGGCTAGGCTTTCGTGGCACCCACCACTCTCTGTGCAAAACAAAAAAAACTTACCCTTAATGCCTTCCCTAAACTTCCCTCCCTTTGTTTTAGTCGCTTACTGATTTAGGATTCTGTTCGAAGCAGCGGGTTTCAAGCTACAGGGACAACAGGTTTCATTAGGAAATCTTTTGATTTAAAAAAAAAGGAAAATGTGATCTGCACTTTTGGTTTTTCAGTAATTATCTTCCAGGTTGAAAGGGTCCTTAATCGCATTGAATATAACATTTATTTGATGGTTGATCAAATGATACGGATCCGTTAAAATTGAAACAGATCAAAGCCTGAAATTACTGATACAGATGATAATGAAGTCTTTTGACTGGAGAAGTGAACCAGGAGAAAGTAGAATGGACCCTTCGCCTGAGTTCAGTGGCATCTGGTTTCTACTGATGTATTTGTTAAAATTACTGAACGGGTTAAGTTTTGCATTCATTGGTTAACTGTGCAACCATTGTCAACAGCTAAATGTTCCCTGATGCACCTCCCTTCGGGGTCTCTATCCAACACATCCGCCGGACTTCATTACTCCATGCCGTCTTGTCCTTATGGGAGCCAACAATCACCTTACGGGGTGATGGCAGGTGAGGCAATTACACGTTTCTTTCAATGCCCGATCCGCTTTTTTATTGGGAAAATAAATTGCAACGCAGTTTAAATATAATCTTTTCCTCGCTCTCCGATTTGACTCTGCAGTTGAACATGAGAGGTTATTTCCAACACAACAAAAAATGCCACAAGTTTTTTTAAAAATAAACAGAAGTTTGTTCTCCAAGTGCATCTTGGAGAATAGGAGGAGCAGCGGGAGCAAGTTCGGGCATGGAACAGTTGGACGGCTGAGGGGAGGACAATGGGAGGTTGCAGGGCGTTGTAGTGGCTGAATGGCCTTCATTCGCGCACAAATCAAATTGCGAGGGAGCCCGGCTACAGGGACAACAGGTTTCATTAGGAAATCTTTTGATTCAAACAAAAGGAAAATGTGATCTGCACTCTTGGTTTTTCAGTAATTATCTTCCAGGTTGAAAGGGTCCTTAAATCGCATTGAATATAACATTTATTTGATGGTTGAACATTTGCAATTCTTTCAGGCGGCAGAATTTAAAGTTACACCCAACTCAAAAGTTTCCCTAAATGAATTCAGAGGGCGCTTTTGGTGGGGGAGGGGGGGGGAGGGTTACCAGTTCACAAGGAAAGCGATCCGAAATCCGACCCATTAACTGCCTTGTTGGAGAAGTAAAGCATGGCACTGTGAACTGAAACGAAGGAGTTTCAACAGAAGACGTGGAAGAAACGATCCCTGCAGGCTTTCTGAACCTTTTTTCTTTTGGAAACGTCTAATAATGTTCAAGCCAGCTATTTTTCTAATTATTTGAAGGTGCTAAGGTATTTCGGCAAATTGGATAAATGTAGATTGTTTTTAAATTAAATACTTTATGACCTCTAAAAGCAAATGAATATATCTGTGAATGTAGCAGGATTTGAATTCCACTCAAGATTTAAGGTTCATGAAGAATCCGGAATCGCTTACTGACAGGTCCAACGGTGTAACTGTAAAATCGGACACGTTCCACCACATCGTGAGTTATTTCTGTGTATCGCTTCACTGAGGCCTTTGAACCACCTGGTGACTTTACCTCTTTGTCTAGGTGGGCTTGCTCCTTATCTATATAAGCTGCCTGACCACACCACTTCATGCAACCTGGGCCATGGAGTTACTACCCTACACCCATCGGTTCTATGCGAGGAATCCATCGCAGTGGACTTCAAACAGGAGTTCCGACAAAAGAATAAAACTATCGAGGAACCCATTGCTGTTGATTCTCCAGAAATCAAAGAGCTGGAGGCGTTTGCAAATCAATTTAAACTAAGAAGAATAAAGTTAGGTAAACAATTAATTATTTTTCCAATTATGCAATCATTTTGCTGGCTAAACATTATGGCCCAAATAATCACCCTATGCAAAGATGAAATCCACTTTCTTTTTGTGCAATATAAAGGGTTAGACTTCGATGACAGCTCTCACAAAGTTGGATAAAGCTCAGAGTTCGTCACGGAAAAGAGCCCTAAAATTCTCCACTAGATTGTGTTGGCAATACTTTTGAAGGTTTCCAGGGGTAAATGAAATCTTGGGATCTCAAAAGTTCTGTTTGAAAACAAAATATAAGCAAAATGTGTTATGAACCTCTTTTCATTTAGATGGAAATATGAAACATTTGCAAAATGGACAGACGGTCACTTATTAGTCTTAACCTTTTATGAGCATTATGGTTTGTAGCTGCATAATTTAGATTGCAGCTCCTATTAGATTAGAAACACATTGCAAGTAAAGCAATATAAAATAGTAAAACACAGGACCACGTAGGACTTTATCCATATTTATCTTAGCATTGTAATTTTATTAATTTACCACAACTTAATAATAGTGAATCTTAGCATTGTAATTTTATTAATTTACCACAACTTAATAATAGTGAATCTTGTACTTGTCCTTCTGCTGTTGTTTGCAAAAAAAAAAAGCGTTTTACATTCCCAAATCATTTGACAAAGTAAATTTACAGGTGACAGGGTTACAATGTGAGAGTTCTGGAAGCCAGAAGAAAATGATGCAATAATTTCTCTCTCAGAATCAGAATCTATTGTCATGAACGAGTGTGACAAAATTAGTTGTTTTGTGGCATCCAATACAGATGCAAAAACACGAGAAATTATTATTTTTTAAATAAGTCAGTGCAAGAGAGAAAAGTGAGGTGGTGTTTGTGGCTCGTTTCCTGCTCAGAAATCTGATGGCAGAAGCTGTCCTTGTGTTAGGTGTTCATCTTGGGCTCCTGTATCTCCTTCCTGATGGTAGCAATGAAGAGGGTGTGACTGGATGGTGAGGGTCCTTGAGAATAAAAGCTGCTTTTCTTAATGCATTACAAATATCTTCAAGTTAAAATGAGGTTATGTTCACATCATGGATTTGAAATGTTAAAACAATTTCTTTCTCCAAACACACACACACACACACACACACACACACACACACACACACTCTTGAGCATCTCTAGTATTTCATTATATTTCCAGTTACTTAAGTACATTGGTGTAAATAGGTCACATCTGCAAAAAAAAGTACACAAATTGATACATAAAGGTTTGGCAAGAGTGGAAGAGGACATAAGAGGCCAACATCTGGGCCAGAGAGCAGGTAAAAGATTTCCCACCATCATTGTTGCTGCTAAATTGGAAGCGAGTGGTGGTATCTGTGGGGAGATGATGACAATAGAGGAATGGGATAGCTTGGGATGGTGTACGACCAGAGGCAATGGGTGGTGGTCATCAGTGTTCAGGCAATGGGCAGAATGGCTTGTTTCCATGCTAGGTAACCCATTTGACAGGTTAGTTGACATTTTGTATCTCATTTCCCCAATTGTAAAGTAAAAAAATTAAGCTAATAATAATTTTTAACTCTTTAATAAGGACATGCCATTTCATTGGTGCATTGTGCTAATTAGAAATTAACCAGCTTCCATTACTTGCAACTCTGCTCAATTTTAAGCAGTTAACATTCAATGAGGAACGTCCAGATTTATTGCTTATATTGTTTAGTTTCTATTACCAAGTTCCCTTGATGGCGCTATCCTTTTTCTTCCTTTCTTACCCCACAGGTTACACCCAGATAAATGTTGGAGAGGCTCTCGCTGCGGTGCATGGCTCAGAATTTAGCCAAACAACAATTTGTCGCTTTGAAAATTTGCAGCTGAGTTTTAAAAATGCTTGCAAGCTCAAATCAATCCTTTCCAAATGGTTAGACGAGGCAGAACAAACAGGAGGTATACTTTTGTCAATCTTTATTTTCATGTTCAATTGTAACATTGTTAATTATTAATTGAATCATGAAGTTTCATTTTTACATAATCAGACACAACTAGTCTTCATATATTTCAAGAACGCCCTATCAACATCTCTCAACCGCTTTTACTCCAAGAGGCTATCTAGCTTCTTTCAAAAAGATATAAAACTTATTTCCATTTAGGCTTGGGTGAGTTCCATATTCTAACCAATCACGTGGGCAATAAAGTAACTTCTTGAATGTCTTGTTGGGTCAACATAGAACTTGTAATTATGACCCCTCAATCTTTTTTAAGAAATATCTAACCTTTTATACTAGTCAGCAATTTTCTCAACACCCGAGTACTTTTATCTTCTTTGTGTACGTGTATTGCTTGTGAGATGCAGAGACCCACAGACTGGAGCTTCTTGACCCATGCTGAGGGAATAATGATGTTGAAGGCTGGGCTGCCATTGTGTCACCTGAAATTTTAACTTGGTGTTATGAGCATAGAAATTATTTGTTGCAGTGTGTTAACAAAACCCTTCCCTAAATAATTGCTCCAAATCTTTCCTGGTTATTCACCAAATAATTGAGCTCTCATTTTAATGTTATGGATCACAAGAGAAAATAGGCTCACCTATTCAAATACGTCAATGGTCATCCCCATTACATAGGTTTCAGAATAACTTGTATTCCTTTGCCTTTCTTCATCATCTAAAAGCTTTAGCCCGGGTATAATTCTGATGAATCAATACTAAACTTGCTCCAACAAATGTAAACTTTCAAGATGCACAGCCATGAACTGAGTGTCGGACTCGAAACAGAATTCAACAAATAATAGACCAGAAGAAAGATTTGGAAATTATAGTCATTGAGGATAATCAATTGGAATGGTTAATTTGAGTTTGATCCCTTTTTATTAAAACAAAATAACAAATCAGTTAAATTTCTCAGAAGACAGATAAATTCATTCAAGTTGTATTCTGTTATTATTCTTTCTTCACAGCTTTAAATAATGAGAAAACTGGAACAAATGAAAGAAAGAGAAAGCGAAGGACTACAATTAGGTGAGCATAACTGTTAAATATTCTATCAAGAAGCAGTGCATGTTTACCACAGAGCACTATTAGGTTCCGCTCAGAATACACAATCAAGACGAGCATCTCTAGATTATATCCTTGTGCCTCTAAAAATATAAAGATGGTGTTGATGCATAAGTGTGTTTTTGTTTCATCAGCGTGCTAGCTAAAGAAACACTGGAGACACATTTTGGGCACCAAAGTAAACCTTCCTCCCAAGAGATCATGCAAATGGCACAAAGTCTAAACCTGGAGAAAGAAGTCATCAGGGTCTGGTTTTGTAATCGGCGGCAGAGGGAGAAGCGAGTGAAGACAAACCTACATTACAATTCCTTTTGTTTTTCCTTCAAAGAACACCTGGATTGTTCAATAAAACAAATGAAGCATTAAAAGGGCATCAAAATATCCAACCTGTGAATCAAAGGGCATTAACAAGATTACTAGTTTACCGAAAACATTATTTTATTTTCTCAGTCATAATTTACGCTGCTTGTCTCCCATTTGTAGATTTTCAGCTCTGCCCATGTACATCATCCAATTATTCTGAATGCTGGGGATCCATTTAATTTGCTTGGGTGGGAGAAAACCAAGCCAGAGCCTGTGATAAACAGATTAATGGTTCCCAAGGATAAAACTTTGGTACAAAACATAAACCATGCTTTGTTACAATACTACCACCATCTTAACTTAATGGAAATCTTTTTAAAAAATCTTTAACTATTTGTGCCTTTGTTGTTGAGCTTCATATTTAAAACAGATAATTTCTATCCTAATTTTTATTACTATATCTGGTCTTTTTCACTCGTGTACTTTCTGTATCAACATATTGCAGTAAATCAGATCATTCAAAAAAAGTGCTGTAAAACCCATTTCTGATAAACCATGTTACTGCTTTTATTTTACTTTTTAATCAATTTAAACAGGGGTTGGGGGGCTGGGAAACAGAGCACCGCTATTCTAAGTACTGTATTAATGGAAAGAGACATGCTTTTTAGGACAGCACAACCTTGTGGGCCAAAGGGCCTCTTCTGTGCTGTAATATTCCATGCTAACATGAGCAATGATATAATAAATTGAAGACTTTGGCTTTCCTCCTCATCTCCTGACTCATCAAAAAAATGTCATCCCATGTATCATTCACTGAAAGAAACCACATCTTTGTTCATTTCTATTACAAGTGGCTCATCTCAGAGAATGAGATTGTAACAACAAAAACAAGAACAGGAATAGCACCAAGTGGGTGGCACGGTTGGTGCAGTGGTTAGCCCAACGCCAGCGATTGGGATTCGAATCCCACGCTGTCTGTAAGGAGTTTGTACATTCTCTTCATGACTGTGTGGATTTTCCCTGGATAATCCAGTTTCCTCCCACTGTTTGAAACGTACCGGAGGTGTAGGTTAATTCAGTGTAAATTGAGCACCACGGACTCGTGGGCCGAAATGGCCTGTTACCATACGGTATGTCTAAATTTAAAAAATTTAGTCATTAGGAGTTTGGTCTGGGATTTAATCAGTAATATCCTATTTTAAGTTCAATTTTATGACTTGACCCCATGCACAATTTTTTTGGGTATCTTTTGAGACTGTTGGCAATGGCCATCTGGACCTACAGTCCAGTCATTCTCAACAGGGGCCACAGCACATTTACTGGAGTGGTGGGGGGGGGGGGGGGGAAACACAGACTGAAATCATAAAATGGTTTTTGTTTTTATTTATCTAGTGGGACAGAAGTAATGGAAGAAACCAAGTAAACGTTGAGCAGAGCTAACAGGCACAAGAAAAATTTTGAGTGGCTGGTCCACAGACTACAATTAATGAAATAAAATAATTGTATTGTATTTTACAGTGTATAATTTATACACATTCAAAAATATGAAAGCTTAGTTGCCATTACATTATTGAATTATAATAGTTACAGTGCACTTCTAAATTAAAAAGGACCCATAAAAGTTTACTAAAATGTTAAATTCTGCATTTAAATATCAACTACTTAACAGCATTGCAGCAATTTACATTGCAACAAAGGAAACTGAATATATAGAATGTGGAAAAAGAAATAAAAGCAAGTTTAGAGGGCACTGAAAACAAAATAAAACAGATCAAAAGAAATAAGCATCAATAAACAGGGACTGAGTGAAGGGAAACAACGGTACAATGGAAAAAAGTGTAAAAAAAGTGACAAAACTTCAGCAACAAAGATGAGAAGGGAACAAAGTTACAGTTCAAATTGTATAAGTAATTCATATTTTGTGTAAAGGGATCTATATGGATTTATTATTGAAAATGATCTGCTGTATTATTTTTACACACAGAGATACAATGTATTTTACTTCCTCAGTTCTTGGTCATTTAAAACATAAAATGACCATAGAAGAAAGCATTTCACAGGTAGCTTTTGTCAGCCTTTATATATAAAAAAACATTTACATGCAATTAGCATGTAAAGGCAATATCATTGAGAACACTTACCATAGTCAGCTTTGGCATGTTGATTGGACAAAGAAGCTATCAATACACAATTATCTATGTACATATTAACACATACTTAGGACAATTCACTTAATGCTGCTTGACTTACTGAGTGTTTCCAGCTTTTTATGGTTTTACTTCAGATTTCCAGTGCCAGTAGTTTGTTTTGCTTTTCAATTATTTATCTGGTTAGTCCAAATCCAATGGTTCACAGAAGCATATCATCGCAAATATCCAAGTGATGGACACCAAGTAACTCAATTCAGCAAAATATGTTTTACTGCACTCTGTAACTTTACCATATTGAAGTGGTCTTTTAACAGCTTCAATTTGGATAATTTGATCATTGCAAGAAATAACATTGAACATCAACTTCAAGTTAATTTCAACAATGGTCCGTTAAAATAAGGATTAGAATTTATTTCATGGCTCGGTCATTATCCCAAAGATTTTAACGAAATAATCAAGGATTATAATTTTGAAGATGCCAGGATTTGCTGAAATTTTTTCTTTACTTTTCATAATTGTGTTTGCAGATTGATCATTTTGAAAATAGTTAAATAAAAGCTTGCATAGAGACTCAAAATGACTATTTTGTGGCTTGTGAATCCAGCAGTTACCTTCTTACAAGGCTTGCTTGCTTATAAAATTATTTAACATACATTACAAATAACACTGCAATATTGCTGATGTAGAAATGATAAAGTAAATCTATTTTGCAAGTCTGTGACTGATCCAAAGAGACAAATTAAAATTTGTCAGGATTTTTCTTTTACACACTATTAATGAATGCAGAATGTAATTACAGATCAATTATATAACTGTTGCGAAGAAATGTTATGATTAGTTGGGCCATTGTTAGAATGCAGACAGAATCTCTCTAAATTTGGGCACTCCCAAAACATATGAATCAAGGAGGCTTCAAAACTTTTACATTTCTCACACAATGGATCAATACCTGCATAAAAATGAGATAATTTAAGTTTGGACATCAGAGTTCTGTGTACCACCTTAAATTGTAATAAGCAGAGTCTTGCACAAAATGAGTATCATTAATCAAGCAGAGTACAAATCTTCATCTGAGAATGTTAAGATCAAATCCCCTTCCAAATCGCTCTTAATCCCTGCCACGGGATTTGAATTTAAATCCAATAAATTATTATAAATACATGAAGTCAATCCACCATGAAAGTGAAACTAAATATCAATGATTTTTAAGATTAATTTGGAACCAGGCCCGTTAATTGCCCTGTTTGTTTTTTTTCTCGTGATCCAGATAAACTTATATCAGTGTCTCAGGAAAAAAATTCTAGCTTTTACCACATTTGTAGCCAGACGAGCAATTTTATTGAAATTGAAAGACAACTCATCCCCTACTCATACACAGTGGTTATATGATGTAATATTCTATTTAAGTTTGGAGAAAATTTGATAGAAGTTTCAATTTATGAGAATGTGGGGCCCATTCTTAGAATATTTTTGTAATTGGAAGAATTAATAATTATTGTATGTCCCAAGGGTTCATTGCCTGTTTTCCAGGGGTTGCCAGTGGTTTCATATTATTAATTTTTCTTTTATTAATTTAGAAGGAGGCATAAGATTAGAGCGAGCTTTCATTTTAGGTATTTTCCCCCTTTTTCTTATTTTAATTTATTTCAATAAAGGGGTTTAGCATGGATCAATTGAATGAATTGTTTTTGAGGTACTACAATCATTATTGATGTAGTTTTCTACTTTTTTCCCCACCATTGGCTTTTCTTTGTGTGTGTGTTTATTTGTATACAAAGGAATTATGTAATTGTCAATTTTATATTTGTATGTTGAACTCAATATTTTAAAAAGAAAAATAATGCAGGCATCACACCGCATCTAATACCAGTAAAATGTGATGCTCAACTGATCAAGCTGAAGTAATTTTTCAGTTGTGCTAGGTCTTACTGCTTTGAACTTGCATGTTAGGTATGAGCAGTTATTTTTTTAAAATTCAGTATGCTCCAATTCAATTCAATTATTTGATGTTTACAAATAACCTAATTATGGACCTCTGAACATTTTTAATATGCGTATTTATTCTAGCTCACTCTTATTCTGCTTCTAGTGGTCACGTACTACCGGAATTCTGAATGGATAAGAAAGAAATCTGAGTATAGCACTGATCTGCGTTGTACAAATGCAACTCTGCACAACATGCCAGCATCAACACAAGTTAGACTTCATCCAGTCCAAATGCTCTTAATGAATTTCAGTTTATATGAAATCACTGTAACTACTCAAAATTACCTGCATCATTACCCACCAAGTTGTAAATTTAGTTAATATTAGAATATTTGTTAAACCGTTGTCAGCAAATGCAATAATCAAGTCTTTCATTTCCCCCTTATTGAGGAAACTATAATGAACAACTTGTTAAATGGAAAATGAAGTTGAACAATTTAAATACAGCATTCTGATATTCCATTCATTCACGTTCAGTTCAAAATGTATGGGGTTAATTGGATGGCAAGGTTTCATTGGCCGGAATGGGCTTTTACCATGTGCTGTATTTTTTTTTTAAACGTTGTATAAACAGTATTAATCACACACTTTATTTTCACTCCAGAAATCCTTGAGATGTTTTTTAAAGCAGCAATATGTTATTAAAGGTTTTAGGCTTAGAAATTAGCACTTTGTCAAAGTTACGTAAAGTTATCCACAATACTCCCATTAATTATCCCAATGTCCATTTGAAAATAAATCCAAATTAGTTAAGGTAGGAGGCATTCCGCAGTAAACAGAAAAGGATCTTCCTTTCACACGAACAGCTAGATCAATTAGTCCACGCCTAAAGCTTTCAGCTGTCGTTCAATTTCTTCATCTGAAATACCGGATTTAGATGTTGATGCTGTAGGTAGACCTTTGGCGGCTGATGGAGCATTAGCCATCTGTTGTGGGGGGGGAAAAAATACAAGTTTCACATATGATGCACTTTACCAGCCAATTAAAACTATCTAAAAATAGAGTACCACAAGTAATCTTTGCTGATCTATCAGAATCTGAAAGTGGAAAATGTTTTGGGTAGCAGTTCAATTCGCCAAACATACCTGCCATTTTCAGATTTCAAAACAATATACAAACCTTGTGTTTTACCACCATTCTTCACTTTTATATCAAATTATCAACAAATGTAAAATGCTGAAAACCTGAAACAAAAACAGAAACTGCTGGAAATACTCAGCAAGTCAAACAGCAGGCTAGAGAAACAAGGTACAATTTTAGAATAATGGTCTATTATCTGAGCTGAGATAGAGTCAAACAATTTAAAAGTACTCCTTCGATTATAAAGTTATCAGGAATGCAGTGCAAATATCACTAACTAGTTATATATTACTTGCGAATTCAGTCTGAAGGTTAATGATTGGAAAACAGTACTTTTGTCACGTTATTTTTTAAACAATAGTGAAATAAATACTAATGTACATTTCCTGTCAGATGGAATCATATCTATACTTATTGATTAGAAATCACCATGGCTACTGATTGTAAAAAGGTACTCTAAAACCCCTGGTATCCAGAATTCAAGCAACCTGCAAAAAAAAATATTTTTAAAAAGGTTTAAAAAAAATACAAGTTTCAAATTGTAAAAGCAAATGTTCTCTGAAGTCACACATAAAGCTTTGTTAAAGATGGGAGAAAATATTCAGCCAGTGTCGTGCTTTGCTTGTAATTGCTGCTTCAATCAAGTTGTGTGAAACAGCAATGGCATCACCCAGGATGAAGGAAGAGCTGGTTGACGTTGGAGTCCCTTAAAGGGACTCCTTATACCTGCTTAGTTAAGAGTCGCTTTGGTCAGAGGCTTTACTGTAAACTTGGGAGGGGGGGGGGGTGGTGTTAATTATCTATATTGTTCATCTTTCAAGTGGCTCCATGGAGAGCTCCATGCAGATGCATTGACAGTTAAATGTTTTCAAACAATGTGACTGAAAATAAAGTAAAATTCTTTAAGGGTTATTATTCAGTGAAGGTACAGTACAGTACCGTATGTCTTTTAAACTGTTTATTCTTAATGCAGGTGTATTAGTTAGGCTTTGTAAGAGGACGTCTCAAGCAATCGGAAAATACACTTATCCCGTATGTACCAATCCCCAAAGGTGCCGGATACCAGGGTTTTACTGTATTTCGCCTAAAATAATAACCCTCTTTTTCTCTCCATAGATGTTGCCTGACCTGCTGAGTATCTTGCTTATTTTTAATACGTTTTACTGTTCAGTATTTAAAAAGTATTCCTGCTGTCCATGGGCTGTTTTTGTCCTCTTTGAAAGAGAGGGTAATAAACTTAAATTTGTGCTGATTAGTTTTTGAATTTCAGTACAGAATTTTAAGATTTCCTTTAAACACACAACCTCACTCAACCTACCCCCCCCCCCCCCCATACACTCACATAGGTAAGATCCTAGATGATTCAAGTTAATAGCTGAGAAATCATTAATGCCAAATGTTTTGTGGTGCATATTTTCTTTTCAAGTTCTACCCTTAAAAATTGATAAGCTTTTATTCATTTTATAGCTGATGCTTTAAAATGCCTTAAGAGGAGAATATCCACACCACAAAATTTGGAGTGTATTCAGAACTGGTATTGATTGACATCAGTACTTTCATAATTACCTTTAATGTCAGTCATACATATAGTATTGTACTTAACCACAAAAATGACCCAGATTATTAACCGGATAAAATTAAAAGGCTGCCATTCTTATAGATTTCAAAAAATGATAAGAAATTTGTTTTGTTGCTTTTATTACCAATTCTATGCAGGATTGAAATTAATATTGATAGTATCCGATCTGGGATTCTACATGGTAAAAGCCCATTCTGGCCAATGAAACTGTGCCACCCAATTAACCCCTTACATTCTGGACTGAACATGAAACCATCAGTGGAGGAAGAGAAATACCACAACAAATTAAACAGTGATTATTTTCCTCTCGAGGGTTCAGTTTAAGCAAACAAAATACGCCTTTTTCTTTAGTAAATTAACAATATTTACAATATCAAATGAACAGGAAATTGTTGAAAATGACAGAGACAAATACCTTTCCCGAAATCTCAATTCCAATTTCATCCAGCACTTGGTTCACAATGTCTTGGCTTTCCTCCTCATCTCCTGACTCATCAAAAATGTCATCTAATGTATCATTCACTGAAAGAAACCGCATCTTTGTTAATTTCTATTACAAGTGGCTCATCTCATAGAATGAGACATTTGAGAATGCAACGGCAAAAACGAGAACAGGAGTAGCACAGTTGGCGCAGTGGTTAGCCCAATGCCAGGGATCGGGATTCGAATCCCGCGCTGTCCGTAAGGAGTTTGTACTTTCTCCCTGTGTGTGCGAGGGTTTCTTGTTTTCTCCCACTACACCGGGGGCGTAGGTTAATTTGGGTGTAAATTGGGGGGCACGGACTTGTGGGCCGAAATGGCCTGTTACCGTGTGGTATGTCTAAATGCTCTGGCATTTAATCAGTAATATCCTATTTTAACTTCAATTTTATGGCTCGACCCCATTGCGCAATTCTTTTTTGTATCTCTTGAGACTGTTGGCAATGGCCATCTGAACCTCCCGGTTGTAAGCCATTTTAACTCCCCTCCCCATTTCCACACCAACCCATCTGTCCTTGATCTCCAGAATGGGGCCAAACACAAATAAGAGGAAGGTCTGGTCATTTTCCACCTGGGGTGTCTACAACCCAACACGGTATGAAGACTAATTCTCAATTTCACGTAACCCTACACCCTTGGTTTCTTTCTCTCCTTTTGATCCACCCAGGTCCTCTCACAGACATCCTCTTTATAAATGATCCCACCCACCCCCCACCCCCATCCCATCACTGTTACAGTTTCCCCTCACTCACCTGGTTCCACCTGGGTTATCATCCACACACATTCCTCCCACTAGTTCCCCATTCCCATCCATACACTGCCCCATCTGCCCACCATCCCTCCTCGATCTGTTTCCATTCATTATCTTCCTTTCTTGTCAGATTCCACAATCTGCAGCCTTTTGTTGCCTCCATTTAACACATCTGCCATTATTATCTACCCTGTCTTCCTCCATCTGGCTCCATTTGCCCATCAACCCCTCCTCAGCTGGATTTATCTATCATTTCAGCTTCTGCTTCACCCTTCCCTTTCAACTCTTTATACTGGCCATCCTCCTGATGTAGGGTCTTAACCTGGAAACATCATCGATCTAGATCCCTCCAAAGAGGCTGTCTCACTCACTGAATTCATCTCGCTGCTTTTTGTTTGCTCCAATTTCTTGTGTCTACATTCTTCCCTGATAATAAAGTAATACTTCAGCAATGTTTGGATAGGATTAATTGCTATCATGTGACTGAGAAGTTCAGTAGCTATTTGGAGAAAACAAGCTTTTAGTTCATCATTCTAGCTATACAGAATCCGCACGACTTCACTGCTGATGCCAGCAGGTGCGTAAATAAATATAAATAGCGATTTTTCCTTACACCATCCTTAAACCACCGCTTATGTTCATTTTGCTAAAGAAACAGATATAGACAAAAATATTCAACACAATAGTCAAACAATACAGACATACCCAAAAAGCTCTGATTACAGCACGTATCTAGAAATTAAATAAGGAAGTCTGCAGGATCTGGTATCAAGAGTAATAAACAGATGAGCTGGAAAGACTGAATAGGTCATACAGTATCCATAGGATGGTAAGGGTGACTTTGGGCCTTGCTTGACGAAGGGCTCAGGTCCAAAGTGTTGGTTACCCTTGACGAAGGGCTCAGGTCCAAAGTGTAGGTTACCCTTGATTTCTCCAGCATATTTGTGTATTGCACTCAAGTAGTAGTCATCTAAAACATTTTTAAAAACTGTAAACTATTTACATATACAAGACAAACTCAAAAATGTAGACCACTTTTATTTACTGTGAATATGGTTCAACTCATTCAATCCAGTTTCTACCCCCTTTTAGTCAAGCACTTTATCTCCGCCACTCTTGCTGCGTCTGGCAAATCTCCAGCACAAACTATTTCTTTATCAATAAAACAATACAGCAAGGTTTTGCCCTATATATTACAGTGAGATACACATGTCCAACTACCGTGGGAAAAATCTTCAGAACACTACCCAAGTTTTTATTAAAATTTTAAGTACTGCACTCAACAACTTGGACGTCAATTCTTCATTCTGAGTGCGTGCAAGGGATTCTAATAACTCCCTGCCTCTAAACATTCATAAATCAACTAGCAATCTCCAACCCAACCTTGATCCAAGAACAATAGCCAGTTTTTATTCAACTTGGTTCAAAATGCAGCATGCCTGATAAATTTAATGAAGAAGAAAAGATACAGGTGTTTAAATCACATGAATATGCAACATAATATTGACATTTTGCCATGATCCTTAAGAAATTGATAAATCTGAGACTACACTATGCACTCAGGGTATAATTTTTTTTTTTAAATGGATCTAATCATGAACTTGTAAATTTAACTGGTTCATCTTATTGTGCAACTGTAGATATCCAATATGTCGCACAGATCACATTCAGCTATGTTAGTCATTAATACTTGTTCTCTACATGGGGCTAATTTCTATTTCCAGCTCAACCACAGTTCTGCTACCTAATCTTCCTCTCCCTGCTCTTGTCAAACTTAGGTTCCAGGACCTAGATACAAACTTCTTCCAAGCTCGACCACAAAAAAAATCTTCCAGGGCTCAAATCTTCCTGATCTCCACTTCCCCACCATCACATGATACCAAGACTTCCCAGCCCACTCCACTTCCATAGTATTAGGGGAAAAAAAGGGGCACGTTGCAAATGGTGGAAGCACCCAAACTGCAGTTACCCGAAGAACAATCTGTGTTAAATTAGCAATCGGATAGGAAATCACCCAACATTATGCCACATGAGAGTTTATCGGATAGGAAATCACCCAACATTATACAACATGAGAGTTTACCACTATTAAACGTCATAATAGCTCATTATTACCAAATTTTAAATATGGCATATGTGCACAAGATTCTTACAAATATTTTAACATTGACCTAATTACGAAAATGCAATCTACATTTCAGAATGAATATGCAGGGGCCAGAATCACATTCACCGAGGAAAACAACCAGAGCTCTCAAAAAAAAGTTGATTGTAAAAATCCAGTCGATAAATTGCAATTCGCTCAATTCTAAGAATCAAATAAACAAAAGCAAGGGTTATAAAAAAATTCCATAGGAAGTTCTCTATCTGTAACTTTTATATCCAGGAAGAAGAGACACGAGGAAATAATCAAATTTCGACTTACCACCAAGACTTCCCTGTGGGTTAAAAAGCTTTTTCGTCACCGGGTTACATTGCTTGGAACAGAAAGATCGTATGTCCCAGATAATGGACACATTTCTTTTATAAACACCGCCTGGAAAGTGTCTATACTTACTCATTTCTTCTGTCATTTCCATTTTCATATTTTCCTTCTGGAAATTTTTCATACTTTGTAAGGTTTTCTGTGGATCCATTTTCTTGTTCACAGTTTGCATCGTCTGAAATACAATTATATTTTGATCTTAAAGGATGGAAAAGAATTTGAAATTGAAAATCAATCTTTCCACATACATTTAAATTGCAGACTACTTGCAAACTTCATATTTGTGACCAGAAAATAACACCTTGTATTAATCTGCTTCTATTACAAGACAACGAAAAACAAAAAGCAATAGAATCACAGAGAGATACAGCCCACAGACACTTCTCGGATACGGGAGAAAACTAGAACACCAGGGGAAACCCACAAGGTCACAAAGAAAACATGAAAATGCAACACAGGGCAGCAGCAGAGGTTTGGATCAAACAGAGGTTCACTGGAACTGTGAACCAATAGTTCTATGAGCAGCACCACACTCTGCTGCCATTGTTGGTTGCAAGTTAAAAAAAAAATCAATTCTATTACAAGTGGACAGAAGTAAATATCAATGTTAATTCTAACATGAGGGGAGCACATTTATTTTAATACATGTTAGCCTCCTATCATAAAAAAAGAAATCAATAAACTTACAGCTACCTGCACTCGGTAAAATTCAGTAATTCTTCTGAGGACAATATATTACATTGGCTTAAATCATGAACAATCTTCACCAAGATATTAGTAAGAAAATTAATTTAGCTTTTATTACTGTTGCAAATGTTACGTACAGGTTTTTGATAAATATACCTTTGTTGTGGTAGCCATGGCACCAGCCATCTTCAGCTGAGAGTTCATTAGTTTAGCCTGAGTGGACATGGAAGTAACCTTTGAACTCACAGCATAGGTACGCGTCTTCTGCTTTCGCAGTTGCACAAGCTGCTTCGCAAGCACCTTGCAAGCATCTTTGTTGCCAGATTTGGCCATTTTCTTAATTTCCATTTCCTGATTCAGAGCAAATAAATATTAGTAAATTGATGAAAAGCTAGAAATCTAAAATTAAAACAGAATACTCAGTACTTGTAAAAACAAGAGTTAGGTTAATTCATACATCATTAGGACACAACATCACCAAGCCTTTACCTAGTGGTTAGATCTGACTGTCAACCAGATTTAATATCCCAGAAGACGCAAAAAGAAATTTCAGAGTTAGTCATTTACAATGATGAAAACAGATTTTGGATGCCTGTAAGATTTGTACTTAAACAATACTGACACTTTAAAACCATTTCATAATGCTTCATATTTAATTGAATTAACTTTTGAAATACAGGCCCTCCAGTCGTGCATGAAAACTCTTTTTGCTCCCAGCCAGACCTGCACAAAACAGCAGTAACAAGAATCAGTGTTATTAATCATTTTAGATTTTTATTCACTGTAAGAAAATAACTCTCCAGCAGAATGGGCGAGATCTTAATTTCTCTTTGAATATTCTCCCTCCCACCTTCCAAAAACATTCATTGGTGTATTTGGACGCATGGGCTCGTGGGCCAGAAGGGCCTGTCGTCATGCTGTATCCTGAAATTTAAAGAAACCTCACAGCTATTCTTCGTCATCACAACAGCCAAATGAAATGAGTTTAATATCTATCTAGAGGATGGCAACATTCTCAAAGAGTGGCGAGATCCCTTATTCAAAACTGCTTGCTGATCAAGTAGCCTGTATCATTAATGTCAACCTGCTTTATTCTTTCAGTACGTTCCCTTTTCCATCGGGGGCTATTAACACATATTAGATATTTCAATATATTTTCTTCTTTTGATTTTTTCCCCCCACATGGTTATAAATCACCTGCCATTTAACCATCTTCCATGGTCCAAGCATTATAAAAGTAAATTTATCTATTTTGTTCATCTTCCTTCCCTTGTTCCATTCCCTTTTGAATGTCAGCAATCTGTATTATCAATAAAGTCTTCACTTTTACCTTGTCCCTTACCTCCACAGATTTTTCCTCACTTACTCAATGTTTTGAACTTTTTTTTTCCAGATTTCAATCTCACAGTACTTTATAAAACCATGTTTTTGCTACCTATTCACATGATGCTAGATATAGTGAATGATGCAGAAACCCAAGCAACCAGCAAATAAAAGGAAATAAATACATTTAAAAGTAAATGAGAATAAATAGAATTTTAAATAAAAGTTTATCGTTGTAAAAGTAAATGTTCCCCGAAGCAACACACAACCGCTTGATGACGACAGCAGCTATTTGAATAGTGTTTCAATAAAGTTGAGTTTGAATAAAATGGTGGTACCCGGGATGAAGAGCCGGCCAATGCCTCTCATTGCTTGGGCAACTCTCCCAAAGTGCCTCCCTCTCCCTGCCTTGTAAGAATCTTATTAGGAATATTAGTAAGGCTTTATCTGTAAACTTGGGGAAGGGCGGGTTAATTAGGAGGGTGGCATGGTTAGCCTAACAGCTTCCACAATGCTGTTACAGCACCAGTGACCAGGCTTCGAATTTAAATTTGCATGTTAGGGGAATTACCTGATTAAAGTAAACTTTACATAATGCTCTCAGCAACGGCTCCTCCTCACTGATTATCAACATAGGCGCACCACAAGGATGGGTCCTGATCCCATTGCCTTACTCATTATACACCCACGACTGTGTGGCCGGGCACTATTCGAATGCTATCTACAAGTTTGCCGATGACACTACAGTTATCGGGAAAAATCACAAGCGGCAAAGAGGAAGCGTACAGGAGGGAGACAGATCAGCTCGTTGAATGGTGTCACAACATACATCCTCGCGCTCAACGTTGGCAACACCAAAGAGATGATTGAGGACTTCAGGAGGAAGTTAGGGGAACACAGCCCAGTCTTCATCAAGGGCTCAGTAGTGCAGAGGGTCAAGAACTTCAAAGGTGTCAACATCTCAGAAGATCTGTCCTAGAGCTTCCACGTTGATGCAATCACAAAGAAGGATCGCCAGCGGCTATACTTTGTGGGATGTTTGAAAACTCTACAGATGTACCACGGAGAGCATTCTAGCTGGTTGCATCACTGCTTGGTATGGAGGCATGAACTCTCAGGTCAAGAATAAACTCCAGAGGGTTGTTAACTTGGCTTGCGACATCACAGACACCAAACTTCACTCTATCCAGGATATCTACGAGACAGTGTCTTAAAAAATCAACTTCTCTCCTCAAAGACCCCCACCACCCAGGCCACGCTCTCTTCACTCTGCCACCTTTGGGAAAAAGGTACAGGAGCCCAAAGGCAACCACTTAGCGGCACAGGGACAGCTTCTTCCCTGCTGCCATCAGATCCCTGAATGATCAATGAAACAAAAATACTGCCTTATTTTTTGTGCACTGCTATTTTTATTTATTTTTTTATATATTTTTGTAGTAAGACGGTTCATAATATGAATGCTTGCATTATGATGCTGCCACAAAACACAAAACATGACATGGTCGTGACAATAAATTCTGAAATACTGCGATACTAATTTTTTCTATATATTTTGCTCTGTCTTATGCAGCAACTGTGATCCCCATAGGTGCCAGATACTGGGGATTCCACTTAATATGAAGCAACCAAGACATTTTATTCAACCTGGAATTTCCATCAAGGAGATTTCTGACCTACTTACCAGCTGTTTTTCTTGCTTCTCTAAACCCGCTCTATCTCTGGCTATAGATCGTTGTGTACCCCTCAGTTCTCGATTCTGTTCCTTTATTATATCTGGAGAAGAATTAGGAATATTTTCAACAAATAGTGCAAATATTTTAAAAAAAGCCTCTAGTCATTTACAAACTTTTATTACTGACTACATATTACTGCTGAGTATATTCAAAAACTACATCAATGGATTTTTTTTAAATGATTTAAATTTTATTGAGTTCTTTAAAAAAAAAGGTTTCCTCCCAACCCTTGAGTCAGTGTTAAAGTTATGTAAATCGTAAGTTACAAAACATAAACTTGTCCATAAAATAGAAACAAACATGGCAACAAAAAACCATATGTGTCTAGATGTCTAATAACAGAAAGTACATTTTTAGATAGTAAGTGAAGTAAACAACATAGCTTCCAAGCAGAAATGTGATGTTGAGGGAAAAGATCAACCATGATCTTATTGGAATAGCAGAGAAGATATCAGGGAGCTGAACAGACTGCTCGCTCTTCTCAGATTTACTGTTGAAGTACTTAGGTGACATCACATACAATCCTGAGATTATTTTTTCTGTGGGCAAGGCAGAATTACCACATACTGGTAGTGCAAAAAAACTATACCCAATGTACAAATGTAAACAAATAAAGAAATGTAAACAACTGTGCAATATAGAGAGAATTTAAAAAATAAAGTGTAAAAGAATCCTTAAATGAGTCTCCGATTGAACTTGTTGTTGAGGAGGAGTCTGATGGTGGCAGGGGAGGAGCTGTTCCTGAACCTGGTGTTACGAGTCTTGTGGCAATTATACCTTCTTCCTAATGGTAGCGGTGAGAACAGAGTTTGTACTGGGTGGTGTGGATCCTTGATGATTGCTGTTGCTCTCCAACGACAGCCTTCCCTGTTGATGTTCTTGATAATGGGGAGGGTTTTGCCTGTCATGTCCTGGGCTGTGTCCACTACCTTTCGGCAGGGCTTCACACTCAGATATTAATACCATCATACCAGACCATGAGGCAGCCGGTCAGCACACTTTCCACCACTCTTCTGTCGAAATTTGTCAGGGTTTCTGGTGTCCTATCAAACCTTCACAAACTCCTGAGGAATTAGAGGCGCTGATGTGCTCTTTTTCACAACGCCATGGGTCCTGTAAAGATTCTCTGAGACAGTGACTCCCAAGAACTTAAAATTTGCTCACCCAATTGGCTTAAGTATTTGGAATTAAAAAATTGATGGAAATCTTCTTTTGCTAAAAAGGCCATTTATTTCAAAAGATCAAATATATGGAATAATAAAGGAATTTCAAAACTGGGTGATTGTTATGACAATAGTAGATGGATGCCTTTTGCTCAATTAATAACGAAATACGCTTTTTTGCTTATTTGAGAGAGAAAGGAGGATCAGAAATGGTTTTGAAAGACCTTTCAAATTTGGAGCAAAAATTATAGTGGAGGGGATGACTTAATTTTTTTCTAAATTTCAATTGCGTATTTAATAGATCTATTCTGAGAGATTCTCCACAACAATGGGCTCCAGCATTTGTGCTCCATCCATGGGTGTGGCCCGTGCCCTCCTGCCTCATTCAAAGGCCGCTTCAGTACCAGTGAGCTAGGTGTTCAGAGTGACCACTGGGCCTTGATTGAAAGCCCCTTCTCCTTCCCTCCCTCTCCCCCTTCCCTCCCTCTCCCCCTTCCCTCCCTCTCCCCCTTCCCTCCCTCTCCCCCTTCCCTCCCTCTCCCCCTTCCCTCCCTCTCCCCTTCCCTCCCTCTCCCCTTCCCTCCCTCTCCCCTTCCCTCCCTCTCCCCCTTCCCTCCCTCTCCCCTTCTCCCCCTTCCCCCCCTCTCCCCTCCCTCTTCCCCTTCCCCTCCCTCTCCCCTTCCCTCCCTCCCTCTTCCCCCCCTCTCCCCTCCTTCTTCCCCTTCCCCTCCCTCCCTCTTCCCCTCCCTCTTCCCCTCCCTCTTCCCCTCCCTCTTCCCCTCCCTCTTCCCCTCCCTCTTCCCCTCCCTCTTCCCCTCCCTCTTCCCCTCCCTCTTCCCCTCCCTCTTCCCCTCCCTCTTCCCCTTCCCCTCCCTCTTCCCCTCTTCCTTCTCCCCTTCCCCTCCCTCCCTCTTCCCCTCCCTCTCCCCCTCTCCTCCTCCTCCCTCCCTCTCCCGCTTCCCTCCCTCCCTCCCTCTTCCCCTCCTCCCTCCCTCTTCCCCTTCCCCTCCCTCTTCCCCTCTTCCTTCTCCCCTTCCCCTCCCTCCCTCTTCCCCTCCCTCTCCCCCTCTCCTCCTCCTCCCTCTCCCGCTTCCCTCCCTCCCTCCCTCTTCCCCTTCCCCCTCCCTCTTCCCCTTCCTCTCCGCCTTCTCCTCCCTCCCTCCCTCCCTCTGAGCCACCCACGTCCCCGGGCGGGCCTTCCATCGCCGCCAGCCCTAGGGTCGGGCTGCGGGAGCAGGCCATGCGTTTAAAGGGCCGCTCACCTTCCGCCGTCTTTCTCTTCCCGAACAGCGCCATGTTCCCGCCGCGCTGCGGCCCCAGCAGTACCCCGACGCCAACCAGCACCGCCTCGCAGGAGACAGACTCGCTCCTTTTCAATCCCCCTCTCCTTCCTGTTTCTCCTCCTTCATTTTCTAATTCTTCCTCATCTCTCCGTTTCCCCGCAACCGGTTTGCTCAGTTTTGGGAGTCGTGCCACCACGTCACCTAGTGGCGGGGAGGACTCTTTGAGAGCCAGCCCATCGCTGTTTGGGAACCGCGTTATCGCGCCCCCTGGCGGACGGGAGGACTCGAGGAGAGCCAGCCCTTGGTCGCAGTTTGGGAGCCGCGTTAACGCGTCCCCTGGCGGTGGGGAGGACTCCATCCTTTTACACTGAGATCCCACTTCATTGGCGAGTTATTGATCCGTGTTTAAAGCCAGCTCGGGTTGTTCGGAACAGAAGCCGGTTCAGGGCGACCCTTTTACAGAGCATCCCAGAGGAAAAGGAGGCGGGGCCTGCAGCATTACAGCACCGGTGCCCTGTGTGGCGTATACCGTACGCCCCGGGCAGTGACCTCGCCGTGATGTTGCTGCAGTTTCAAGTTCGAATCTCCTGCTGGTAAGCCGCGAGCATTCAACGTAATCAATGCGTCACAGCCTTTGTCCGGCCCGGAGCCGGGAAGGCGGGTAAGCCTTTTAGACAGGAGCCAGCTCTGATCTCCCAGTGGCCATCCATATCAATTCCCCATCCCATTCCCATGCTGACACGTCTGTCCGTGGACTCGTACACTGCCAGACTGAGACCACCCGCAAATTGGAGGAATGACATCTTGTCTTCCGTCTGGACTCCTCCAACCGGATGGCATTAGTATAGACTTCTCCGGATTCAGTTAAACACTCCTTCCTTTTTCTTCCCCCGGAGCCTTACCCCCCACCCCCTCCTCCCCAATGCATTCTCTCCATCTCTTTATGTCTCTTCCCTTTTCCCTCTGTCTCCTTCCACAGAGCCAAATCAATTCTCACCTATCCTCATTATATCCAATTAATCCCTTTTGTTGGTCTGAACTCCTCCTGCCAGTCTTGACTTGATTCTGACACCTTCCTGTTCTTTGCTTATTCCTTGAAGAAGGGCTCGGACTTGAAACACCTTTACCTCCTATGGACACTGCGAGACCGGCTGAGTCTCCTCCAGCATCTCGGTGTGTTTTTACTATAATCACAGCGTCTGCAGACTTTTGAGTTTCACTTCACCCATGATCACAGTTTGGGAGCCATGTTACCACGTTTCCTGGCAGTGGTGAGGGTGGCAGTAGAGCCAGTTCATTGGCCCAGGATCACTGTTTAAAGGAACATCAGTAGAACCAGACTCAAAATGCCCAACAGAAGGTTGTACCCAAATCAAATGTTGTTTCTGTAACTACACAAGTACAGTAAATAATGTTTTATTGTAAAATAACTGGTTCACTTTTATCTCAATCAAGATGTTCAATGGCTAAGTTACAATTGATATTTATATCAACTAAGATGCTATTTGCTGGAATCAACCTTTCAGGGTTTTAAGCGGTATCTGTGTGGAATTTTCTGGATTTTTACCTGGAGTTTGGTTGTAATAGTGAGGAAAATAAGATCATTGCAGACAGAAAGGCTACCACTACAATCAATGTGGTTGGATATCAAATTTTGTTTGATAATGGTCTTGTGAAATAATTTGGAATGTTCATGCTAAACATATTATATGAATCAACAGTACTACTTTTAATCTTATATTTCCAACCCTGTATTTCCTTCAAATGGCCTTGAAGCCACTTGGCAGTGCTGACTGATGGTGAAGTGGGGGTGGAACTCATTACAACTTCTGGCCTGTCCATAGAGATAAAGCAGCAAACAAGGATTGTTCTAAATTTTATCCTAAATATGTACTCTCTCTTATAGTCTGGCAAGCAAGTTGAGGGCAAAAAAATAAAGACTTTAAAATATACTTTTTCCATGAGCTTTTCTATGTTATAAAAATATCACAAATTAGAAAAATGATGGAATTAGACAGGGCAGTTACCCAGAGGATGCCATGTGATGAAATATCCAATAATATTTCCAGCCACCATTGGCTATCTAAGGATCAGGTTCTGTTGAAATTCTCAGAGGTCTAACTTTTCACCCTCTGTTTTTAACATTTCTTTTGAATCACACCTTGATCTTTATTTTGATGCCATTGATATTTTTAACTTCCTATTTTCTATCATCCCAGACATTTCCCCAGTCATCTCAGTCAAATTGTTTTGCTATTTATCTTCGTGAATGACTTGACTACGAGTTCCAAAACTTCTCTGGGAAAACCGATTGCATTCTCCGGTCCTCAGCACAAAACATGCAAACACACAACCAGACCTAACGCAAAGACAGAAAGCAATAAATATGCAGGACATGGTAGTGGTTAGCACAGCGCTGTTATGGTGCCAGAGCTCAGGTTTGAATCCTGTGCCAACTGTAGGAGATTTGTACATTCACCCCGTTTCCATGTGGATTTCCTCCGGGTGCTCTGGTTTCCTCCCACCCTTTAAAACATTCCAGGGGTTGTAGGTCAATTGGGTGTAATTGGACGGCACGGGCTCATGGGCCGAAAGGGCTGGATGTCTAAATCTAAATTTAAATCTATAAAGATAAATAAATATTGTTTCATAACTACTAGAGTCTCGGGTGGTTAGTATGAGCAGTTCCTTTTAGTCGTTCAGCATTCTCACTGCCTGTGGGAAGAAGCTCTTTCAAACCTTGTGGTGTTGGCTCTGACCCTCCTGTATCTATTTCCCAACAGCAGTAACTGAAAGATGTTGTGTAGGAGGTGGTAGGGGTCCTCAACAATTTTGCATGCCTTCTTCAGAAAATGACCCCGATGGGGAGGAGTGAGACCCCGGTGATCCTCTCTGCCACTCCTATGATCCAGTGGATTGATCTCCGATCCAATTCTTTACAGCTATTGCACTACCCTGCGATGCAATCGGCCAGGACACTCTCAATATAGCTCCTGTAGAAGATTGACATGATGGTACCCAATTCAATCTTCTCAGGAAATGCGGTTGCTGTTGTACCTTCATGACAAGGGAAAGATGTTATGTTTCCAGAGTAGGACACTCGATAAGTGGACTCTGAGGAATTTGGTGCTCTCTTCTCTCTCCTCCTCTGAGTTATTGAAGTGTAGTGGAGGGTGGTCGATCCTTGTCCTCCTGAAGTTTCTATCATCTCCTTCATCTTGTCCATGCTGAGATTTACATTGTTATTCTTGCACAATATCGTGAAATTTTCTACCTCTTTGTAGTGTGACTCAGCATTTCTGGTTGATGAGGTCAACTACTATTGTGTCATCTCTGTTGGAACTAGATCCTATCTTTCCACTTCAAACTGTCTTTCTAAACTTCTCCACTCTGACCTCTGGTAACAAATGTGAAGAGTTCACAGGGTTCTTCTCAGATACTCTCTTTTCATAAGTTGCCTTTGCCATTTCCCTCCCTTCCATTGGACACAAAACCAAACCCTCTCACGAGAACCGTCTTTCTCTTATGGCCCTGAAATTGCATTTTTTTTTGCCCTTTTTTCCCCTCTCATGCTCACTCCAAGCTCACCTTATCAGTTTTACATTCAACTCTATTCCCACCAACCACTGACCACTTAATTCCGCTTCCCAGCCCACCACTTTAGTTAATGTTGTTTTTACTCAGAGACATCAAGTGTTCAATTTACTCCCCAAACATCTTTATGAATGCTGATCTGATATTCTTTTAAACTCATTCAATTGCCCACTTGTCTTTATGTGGGTTAACGTTAAATAGGTTTGAAGAGGCTTATGTGAAAACAGGGTACAACTCTGAGATTCTTTTTCCTGCGGGTGAGGCAGAATTACCACTTATTGGTAGTGCAAGAAAAAAAAACTACACTACATACACATGTAAACAAATAAAGAAATGTAAACAAAGTGACTGTGCATTACAAAGAGGAAAAAAAAATTAAAGTGCAAAAAGAAGAACCCTCAAATGAGCCCCTGATTGAGTTTGTCGTTGGGGAGTCTGATGGTGGAGGGGTAGCAGCTGTTCCTGAACCTGGTGGTGCGAATCTTGTGGCGCCTAGACCTCTTTTCAGCGAGAACAGAGATTGTGTTTGGTGGTGTGGATCCTTGCTGATTGCTGCTCTCCCAGTGGTGGGGTGGGTTTTAACTGTGACATCCTGGGCTGTGTGCACTACCATTTGGAGGGCTTTTCGGTCAGGGTTATTGGTGTCCCTGTACCAGACTGTATGCAGCTGGTCAGCACACTTTCCACCACACATCAGTATAAATTTGTTAGAGTTTCCAACATTATACCAAACTTTGGTGAATGCATGAGGAAGTGCAGGTGCTGATGTGCTTTCTTCACGATGCCATTAATGTTTTGGGTCTAGGAAATATCCTCTGACACAGTGACTCCCAAAAACTTAAATTTGCTCAGCCTCTCCACCTCCGATCCCTCTGGTTTTCCCTTCCTGAAGTCAACAAGCACCTCCTTAGTTTTGGTGACATTGAGTGCGAGGTTGTTGTTGGTCCACCATTCAGCCAAGTTTTCAATCTCCCTCCTGTACGCTGACTCAGCCCCTTCCTTTATTCAACCCACTACCATGGTATTGTCAGCAAATTTGTGGACGGTGTTGTTGCACTGAGCCACACAGTCATAGGTGTAAAGTGAGTTAGAGCAGGGGACTAAGAACACAGCCCTATGGTACTCCAGTACTGATAGAGATTGTGGAGGAGGTGTTCTTACCAATCCTCATTGATTTTGGTCCAAAGGTGAAGAAATAAAGGATCCAATTACAATTGGGGTGTTGAGTCCCAGATCTTGGAGTTTGCTGATCAATTTCGAGGGAATGATGGTGTTAAATGTCAAACTGCAGTCATTGGAGTGTATCCTGATGAATGCTTCTTTGCTGTCCAGTGTTCCAGGGCTTTGTGAAGAGACAGTAAGATGGCATCTGCCGTAGACCTGTTGCTACGATAGGTGAATTGGAATAGATCATGTCACCGCTCAGACAGAAGCTGATTGCTTCTACACCAGCTTTTCAAAACACTTGAAATCACTGTTGATGTGAGTGCCAGTGGGCGATACTCATTTAGGCAGGTTACCACATCCCTCTTGGGCACCAGTACGAATGAGGCCTTTTCAAACAGGTGGGTGCCAGAGTGAGATATTGAAGATATTGGTAAATTGGTCAGCACAGATTTTGAATATCCCAGATCACATTGGGATTATTAAAGCTTGTATTCAAATGTTAATGTTCTGGCTGTGATCAGCATAGAACAAATTTGTTCATGATTGCATTACAATTAGCATTTCAGAATGTTCTCACATAGCAATGACCTTGAAGAAGGTTCCTAATGTGTACTCATTGCAGTCCAGGCCAAAAGCATTCACTCCATTGCTCTGATAACCCATACAATGCAAATGGTGAAGGGATTCCATACCTTTCTGTGCCTATGTACCCAGGAAAAGGTCCTTAAAAATTATCCCCATCATTTCTCATGAATGATACAAGACATGCATATCGTTTTGGTTTGGAAAAGTTATTTTTGTACAGCAGCAATTTGTCATGTATAATCCAATCCCATTTCTTACTCCAATTGTTTAGATAATCCCTTTGGGAAAGTGATGGAATCAGATAGATCATGAGGTCTTGGAAAATTGATTTATTGGATGAGCTTTCATAGATTTCACCTGCCTTGAAATTCCACAGTCCCAAGGGACTAGATTATCATGTTCAGAAAAATCCCACTGGTGATATCTGCCTTTCTTTTTAATATTTACTTTTTGTAACTTGAAATGTAATAGCAGCAGTTTAACATGGATAAACTCGATGAAAAGTGTGATAAATATCATTATTTTCTCATCCAAATTCCTCTTTGTCCTTCATTCTTCAATGAGCCAAAAGTGCTCTATTTTTCTAAACAATGAATCAGTGACAAGAATATTGATTTTTCACTTTTTCTCCACATCAAGTGCAATAGAGACTGTTATTGTCTTAAAGCCAAAACCTACCGTGTAGTGTTCTGACTTTTAAGAGTCCAATGCTCCTGTTATCAGTTTTTCTTGATACTAAGTAAGTCATGTAAAGAAACTAATATTGGATTTCTGAGCAAAATTATATCAGAGTAAAATAATGCTCCCTTCAAAGTAATAAAAGATAGGATATGGAAGCCAATTAGAAGGACAAAGATAGAACATTACAGCAATAATGCAGTGTTACGAGCCCAGAGGACTCCAAATCACAGAAGCAACAGAAATTCACCAAGACAATGGTTACTTAAACAAAAATGTTTTTTAAGTTTTCTTCATACATAATAATATCAATAATTAACTTATCACTATTAATTTAACTTAACCCCCTTCTAATTCTAAGATCACATATATGTAATATTTATGGGTTCAGGAAAGTTCTTTTTCACTCTCCAATCATTCACTTTTCACTTCTCCAAGTTGACTGATATCAGGCAATTTTCCACACTGTGCACAGAATTTAACATTTATGATTTTCACCAGGCTCTGGTGCTTTAACTTGAATTGTTACTGCAAAAGAAGGTCTTGGTTGGTTTTAAAAAAAGATATTCATTGTTTGATGGAGACACACACAAATTGATCTCCTTCATTCAGCCACTTCATTATCTTGCCAAAGAAACTTGCCCTCTCGTGGGTTTTTCCAAAAGATAACCTCTACTTCCAGGTTACCACAAGGAATTCTTCATTTTCCCCTATTTCAGGAGAAACGCAATAACCAGCCACAGCCTCTTTCAATTGACTACAAGGGTTTAGAATAGACAGAATGCGGAATTCAAAATCAAAACCTGTCTTGAAATGAGGTCTTGCAGCAGGTCTGCAAAACTTGCAGTCTTCAACACAAAATGCTGCAGTAAAACACTCTCTCTCTCTCTCTCTCTCTCTCTCTCTCTCGCTCTCTCTTTTCCTCCACCCCACCAAGGAATGGCATGTTTCTTTCTTTCTGTTTACAAAACTTCATGACCCCTCTTAGAGCAGCTGACTTCAACCAGAAACTTGGATTGCTGGCAGCAGTTTATCAATAAAAGATTAATCAGTTTCTGACCCTGGACATCTGTTCAAATATGCTGTTCCTTTAAAGACAATAGTCTATTTCAATTCTACATCAGTCCAATTAATACCTACTAGTGAATTCTTCACAGGCACTCTTTATGGTTTCTGTAAAGTCAATATCAGACATGAAAGCTCTATCTGCACAGATTTTTGCATTCCAAATAAGATGTTTGTTTGTGAGGTGTATCCTAAATTAATGCCCACAATCTATACCTTTTTAAGATATATTTTGTTATAATTTTATTAACCCATTCCATAGCAGCAGGCCTTTCAGCCCACGACGCTGTGCTGACCAATGTAAATCTACTTCAATCTAATTTTTCCCAACCTCACACCCATAGCTCTCTATTTTATTCACAGTCATTTGTTGCTTTCACGCTTAGTGAAGACTACTACAAAAATATTGACAGGATTCTCCTTTCAGGTTTACGGTATTCTCAAACAGGCTTTTCATTAAAAGTAAAATTCTGGAATATCATTGCTAGATATGTCAGTAAAAGTTATGACGCTGAACAAAGACATTTTCCCATTCCGACAGTGTCAGCTGAGAGAGGGCACCCAACCTGATCCTGCTTTTCAGCTCTGGGTCAGTTTTAAAAGTGATGGAAGTTTCTACCTCTACCACTCACTAAGGGAACGAGTTCATGACGACGTTGGATGATTTATTTCTTACTCATTGTGATACCAATTACTTTGAATCTTTGTCCAATGTTTGACCCCTCTGTCAAGGGAAATATGTCTTTATTCTATTAAATCTCCCTTCACCCTTTCTATTCTAAAAGTAATCTCAGCCTATTTTATCTTTTCTCATGGCTAAAATTTTCCATGCCAGGCAACATTCCTTGTAAATCTCTTCTATCCCCTCTCGTGCAATTATGGTGACCAGAACTACATTGTATTCCAACTAATGGTGTTTACCTAACCTACTCATATCTTAACTAATAACACAAAGTCTTTGAATGCCTTTTTTAACCACATTTTTATGCTTTTTTGAATTGATGGATGTACATTCTGAATTCCATGTCTTCCTCAATTCCTCTCAGTATCTCCCTAACACCTCCCATTTTCTGGATTACTCCTATTTTCCATGTTGATCTCCGCTGATGGGTCCATCCATATTTTCCTGGTGTTTAAAGCATTTCTCATCACTGACAAACTTTTGTATGATATCCGGTCTGCTTTAAATCTAGATCATTAATCTATACGACTAAGGAACTTAGGGTCTGTAGAACACTGTTGGTAACAAAAATTCCTAATTTATCATTATATACAGGTCTATTCTTTCTGGCCATTAAACTAATATTAGATCTTCTTTGCAACCAATGGTCTTTTACTGTTTCAATCCACCCTATCCATAGAACCTTGCCCTATCCAATATACCATTCAGTGAATAACCAATAATGAATGTCCACTGTGTTCCCATAATTTCATTCATAAAATTGCAGAAATACAACTGAATTGGTTTTTTTTTTAAGATTTGATTCTTGTTATAGAAATTCACAAGTTTTAGTTTGTAAAATGCATATTGAATCATAGTTAAACTTGTTAGCAAATTCAATTACCACAAGTGCATATAACAAATACATGATCATTTTGACTGTATTTTGCAATAAATTTGACGTAATACAACACATCTTAACTAAAATGCATTTTTCACAAATGAGAATGTATTAATTATTTTTATTTGCACTAATTCTGACTTGTCATGAATCATGTACTGTAGATATCAGGCCAGGAGTGCCCCAAATGCTGTTGATCATAGATAAAAGAGAGATATTGAGCAAGCAGCTCTATGGGCTGTATTACTCTTCTTATCCAGTGTTGCAGAGGACTCCATCAATGTGGTAGGATGTTTTTAAAGGTTTTCCCATCTATTAGAAACACACATTTTCCAGTTTCCAAGAGTCCCAGTTACAGCTACCAATACAAACTAGCTAAACAGCAGATTAAATGCTATCATTGCATGGGTCTTGAATTGGAAACATTCCATTCAAGCTAGTGTAAATGTACCATCAATCAAATACTTTTCATTCACCTGATATTTTCCATTGTGAATCCAGCAGATGGCAGAGCTTTCTCTGTAACTAGTACATTCTGATGACAGTCCACAGTGAGGCAAAACTTGCTAGAGAATGATTGAAGTTCCACAGAATCAGTTTCTGAACAGATTTTCTATTGAATTTTAGAATCCCTGACCAATGCTGAAGACTCTGATCCACTGCCCGCTCTTCTCTTGGGATTCCCCAGCTGTACATGCTTTCATCATTTTGCATGCCTCCTTGCATGTCAGTGTCATGAGAGTGGTTCCACAGACAAAGATAGGCAGCCTGGGAATGTCAGCATTCCCCAACAATTTGTTTTATTTATTGCTTTTTTTTTTCAGGATTTACACATCATTGGCAAGGCCAGGATATATTTCCCATCCCTAATTTCCCTTGATGGCTAAAGAACTAGCTTCTAAGATGGATAGGGGTGATGGTGGGGAATCTCAGGAGGATGCTTGAATGATCAACATTCCCAATTTATACACCAGCCCCCAGATATTTGTGAGGAGGGCTTGACAAGGTCAACTGGACTGGACATTTGTTGACAAGGTCAACTCGACTGGACTTGACAAGGTCAACTGGACTGGTCGTTTGGGCCTTGTTGGACGTTGGAAGTGCCCTGTTGAATTTTCCACAGAACGAACGGAATTGATCATGATCGTGTCTAATTCATGGAAAATTTTATTTTTCAATTACATAATGCTGAATAAAAGAAGCATTATGCAAGTGAATTTCCAGGTACACCAAGTTTCAACCATAAGCTTTGAAGGGTGAAACTTGGAGAGCTGCCTCATTGATGAGCATTTTATTTACCGGATTCTGTAGACCTTTTCTTTCTTCCTAAACTGCTAACAACAATTTCCTTGAAGACCGTTGGAGAACTTTACACAAAAAGCATCAAACTTGCACACTATTCTTTAAAACTTAAAGGACAGAACTACTTATATATTTTCACCAGTTTCCTTTTCTCATAACAGCTCAAGAACATGAGAGAATGCTGCAATTGTAGTCACTCTCATAATATTTTGGCCTCTGCTAATTAGTGTCAAAAAGATTTATGGTCTTTTTTGTACTTTGACATCTGTTCATTTCTTTGCTTTGCTTGAGCCTAGTTTATACATTTTATCAGGCTGCTAAAAATGGGAAAGAGTAACAGGTGGTTTTTCAAAGACACGCAGTATTCAGGAATTGGTTAAGAAGAATGAAAACGCCTACATGTAAATATAAACACTTTTATGCCGAATGGCAGTGTTGACAGAGTTAGCGGTAATTTTTACAACAACATTAGGGTAAAAAATTACTCCAAACAGTCAGGTCAATAACTGGTAAATTATCAAAGGGAAAATTGTCAAAGGAACAAAGTAAGATTTTATCTGCTATCATTAACAATACTATCAAGTGTATGGTCCTGAACAATTTAAATATTTTCTTCCCCAAAATATGTTTTTTTTTTACCCTAGACATTTTATTCTGACTGCAGAAATCATTAATACTCCTGAAACATATTTTCCTTCATTCCAATGAAAGAAGCCCTCTGCTTTAACCAGAAGGAAAGGCAGAATTCCTTCTATTTTTGCTCTCAAAGATTTCATAACAATTCAGTGTGTAAAAGAATCTTTGATGTGCTTCTGATATTTTTTCTATGGAGACCATATTGTCCAAAGTTTAGGTCCCAGTTTGTGCTATGATCACTAATCACAAACATGGGAGTGAAAGAAGCAAAAGGAACTATTAGGCCAGATCACCCTGGACTTGGCTCTCTGCCCAGATTTCTGTGACACCTTCCTTTTTTTTCTGAGGAGGGGAGCTAGATAAGTGGGCACACTACACAGGATAAGCATCTAGTGTGTTGTGGTGGGCTCTACCCATCAAGTAATGTGATGGAATTGTCCTATTATTAATCTTTAGGTTAAAACGATATATATTAAATATATATATTTCTTAGAAAAGACTGTGTAGTTGGACATCATTTCTTTGTGTTCTGTGTTGGACAGGGAAAGACAAAGACACACACACACACACACACACACACGCACACACACACACACACACACACACACACACACACACACACACACACACACACACACACACACACACAAGCCATTTTGAGAGATGTCGTGTCTGCTAATTTATTAACTAGTTGAAGCTGTATAAACAACCATAAAAGTCAGAAGTGATTCTCCATTGAAACGAAAGAAAATGACGTTTATTCAGAGAAACACCTGTGTACATAAGAAAGCATCTGTTTGTTATCTGGGTAGGCAGCCTGGAATCGTTTTCTCATTAACTTTTGGAAAAATTAGAACTTAAAGCACCTGTATAATCTGTATAAACAAGCAGGAGGCATCTACTTTGATTCATGCTTTTGGAGAAATGAAACAGAAGCCAGAAATGATATCATGCCATGTGAGGCAGGAAGGCATCTTTAATACTGCGCCAGTTTCATCTGAAGTCAGAGATGCAATAACCTTCAATAAGAGAGGTACTGTTGTGCATTCTCCCTTTTACAGGTAAGAGACACAGAATCAATGTGGCTTTAGGAAAAGATGGCCACTCGACTGCTTCTCTTGGTCAATAGAGAGAAGTGCCACTGTAATCATTTTTAATGGTTACTTCTTTCAACCTTTGCCTCGGTTTATGAAATCATCGTGTGAAACACAAGTTCTGAAACCTCTATGCAAGAGAGGGGGATTTGTGAAAAAAGTTATTCGTATGAAGAAATATTTATTTGAAAGCAAATCCACAAGAATTTATGAGTTTGAGAACTTTTGAATAATGGTGTTAAAGACTGTGAGTTTCAACACAAGAGATTTCTGAGATTGAACTTAAAATTCATCTCTTCAGAATTATGCCTGAACTGTGATGGTTTGGGTTTTCTCTCTCTCTCTCTCTCTCTCTCTCTCTCTCTCTCTCTCTCTCTCTCTCTCTCACACACACAGACACACACACACACACACACACACACACACACACACACACACACACACACACACACATTTGCACATAGTGGGGTTAAGTAAGATTTTATATGATTAATAGTCATTAATAAAAATAATATTCTTTTGAAGATACCATTGTCTTGGTGAATTTCTATTGCTGCTAGTCTAGGTTGTAACAAGTAGGAACACTGATAGACAGCTTGCAAGCTATAAAAATACTGTTGAAGGCTTTATAATAGGATGTTTTGTACATGAAGCAATAAACTGCAAATACTTGAATCTGAAATGAAAACAGATTGCAATACTCAACAGATCAGGCAACATCTGTGGAGTGAAAAACATTAGTTCATTTTTCTGGTTGATGACCTTACATCAAATACTTGCAAAAACATTTAAATAAATATAAATAATTCTGTAAAATAAAAGGCAATTAAATGTTTTATAAATAAGAAGAAAGAAAGCATATTAGAATGCTAACTCAGTATCTAAAACATTAAAGTTCTTGTCTGCAATTTTTTTTCTCTAGTAGGTCAGTAACCCAATTCAATACCAAGTCAATTGGCTGGAGAGCATCAGATGCACTGATGGTGGAACAGAACATCTAACCTTGGGAATAAAACATGAAAGTCTGCAAATACCATGATTGAAGAAATAACATAATGCTGGAGAAACTCAGCAGGTCAAACAGTGTACTTCATATAGCAAAGATAAAGATACAGAACCAATGGTTTGGGCTTTATCCCTTCATCAAGTGCTATCTAAACTATCTAACCTTGGTAACTTACCCACATTTCTGTGTTGGCCCGTTACGAACAGATATCTAAGATTTTCTGAGGGACAAATGGTCCACAGTGGCTTATTGTGGGTCATTAGATTCATCCGGTTCTCAACAGAGCAATCCCATAACAGCTTCACTCCTTCATTCCCTCTTGTTGCTCTACATCTTATTCTCATTCATATATACCTGTCAACCTACTGCTGATTCTTCTGGCATTTAACTATTATAAATGATCATTTATAATAAGCAATTAGCCTAATGGTATTTCTTTGAGGTGCAGAAGAAAACTTGGTGAAAATCCAGGAGAACAATTCCACACAGACAGCATTTAAGATCAGCATCAAATGAGTGAGGCAGCTGTACTAGCTGCTGTGTCTCTGTCCTTTGAAGATTGTTTTCCATCAGCTAACAGAATTTATTTCATTATCATTGAACAATTATATTTTTCAAAATGTTTGCTTCCTACAAAATAATTGAGGATTGTGATAGTCAACTTAAAGTGGAACACAAAGAAATTTCAGATTTGCAGTATCATGTAGGAAGTTGGAGAAACATTAAATTAGCTTTTATTGAATTTAGCATTAATCATATACTGTACTTGCCACAAATGTAACAGAATTTATCACATCTGTTGCAACATTGACGAGACATTTCTGCTGTATTGAATCTTTCTGAAGACAATAAATGCTATTGTTAAGTACACTCACTCTGCTATTGCCTGAGAAACATGTGCATCAACATGCGTTCAATCTATATCTATGTAATGCACAGCATCTGTATAGGTGAGCTGCTTTTATAGCCTGCTATCCTGACTAAGCATGCCCAAGCCTAAGACAACATTTGTATAGCACCTGCACTAGTACATGCCCAGGCATGCCTGGACTGATGTGATATGAGAGTTTATTGTAATATGCATGAACAATGCACAGAGGCATTGAAATTCAAATTACATTACCATAATGTTCCATGATGCCAAAAAATAAATAATAAACATAAAAACATAGATAAATAAATATTAATAGTTGTAATTAGTGTAAAATGAAATAATTATCTGAATCAATGAAAATCCACAGGTATTCTTTACTGTAAGATCTGAGAATTTTACTTAGTTCACCACAAGTATTCACTTGAATCTCATGCAAAAAACTCATCATTTTCATTACTTAATTCATTCATTTTTTTTTCATTTTTTTTATTTTTCACACCATAAACCACATTAACCATGCTTAATTCATTCTTAATGATGATTGTAGCACGATCAATAACCACAAGCAGTGGTTAGCACCACCCCTGTGTACATTTAGTACAGTATTTTTGGATTACCTATCAGTGGTAATTCTGCCTCGCCCACAGGAAAAAGAATCTCAGGGTTGTATGTGATGTCACGTACATGCTCTGCCAATAAATCTGAAGTCTAGTGTTACTCAACATTTTAAAGAATGGTCACCCAGGTGGATCAACAAAAGGATAATCAACATCTGTTCACTCCCCTCTTATCCACTCTTGCAATGACTTCCATAAACTTTATAACAATTTATCAATGTATATCAGGATAAAATAGGAAAATATTTATCAATGTACAGCATAGAAATGGTCCATTTGGCCCACCACATCCATGCTGACTCCTTTAGATTCAAGATTCATTTATTGTTCCTAAATAAAACAGATGTAATATTACATTAAATTGCATTTAGTCTCCCTCCAGTGCTCCAGTAGCCTCTGTAGCCACAAAGACTTCAGTCCAAACCATCAGCAACCCTCGAGCTTCAGATCCAAACCTCTGACGCAATCAGGAAGCCTTCAGTGCCTGAGGCCTTTCGGGAACCCCTCGCCCTCAGCATCCCCTCACATCTGGTTCCCTTTACTGGTACCCCTTCAGTTAGACACCAGCAGCCCGTTGCCTGTGTGCTCTTCAGCCATAGAGCCCCTCACTGGTGTGCCGCCATGGTCACTGTCCTGTCGGGTCATCTCCTCTGATTCCCCTTCTCACACAGGGATTGTTCTCCCCCATTTATTGGTGCCTAACACCTATCCTCAGCTTCCCTGAAGCCTGTACCCTTCAAAGCTGCTACCACCACAGGCACCGTCATCTTGGGCCACAAGAGTCACAAGATTTTAAAATAAAATGCCGTTGGCTCCTATAACAGACTATTTAAAGCCTATATGGAGCTGTCGATAGTAACAGGCAGTAGAACCCTGCAGAGGAGGGCCGTGTCTCCCTGCTTTCTCCCAGTCTGCGCCAGCGGCCACGCTGCCTTGCAGCACTGCCATTCTAACTAATCCCATTTACCAATCTTCTTGAATTAAGTGTTTTCAGTGGAGCTGCACAAGTTTTATAATTTTTTAGAAAAATAATTATTTCCGGTAGTATGGGCATAACTACTGGGCCAGTGTTTATTGCATGTTCTTGTATCGCCATTTCAGTCCACGTAGCAAAGTTCCCAGCACAGTTAGGAAGTTCCAAAGTTTTGCCTGATTGATCGTGATAGGCAGTCAAGTCAAAATGATGAATAATTGGAAGGAGTCCCGAGAAATGATTCTTTCCAATTCATCAACTACCTTTAACTTTCTACATGGCAAATATTTCTAGTTTGTGTGGTAGAGTAGAAATAATGTCTTGTACAAATGTACTGCACAGTGCTTCCCTCTATTAAAGCAAACTATAGGTCATTTATAAAGTGATTCAACTCTTGATTGAACAGCACTTTGCAGGAATTAAAAATGAGTTTGGTCAGTTAAATTATTTCAATATTAAATTCTTGCATGGTGTCAGACATCAAGCTACAACTGATTCTCAAACGTCTTTTCCTAGAATTAAACCTATTTTTCTGTCATTTGATAATTTGTACTTAAATATGCCAAGATGACAGAAATGGGAAATTTATAAAATAATGCTTTGAGCAGATTGATAATTGAGCGTCAAAGGGAAAAATTATTTTTTGCTTCTTGGTAAGAGAATTTTCAAGAAACAAATTGCAGAATATATAGATTGCCATTGAAAACAAAATTGATTCCCCACAGGTGAATGTTTAATCTGACAGAACAACTTAATATGAAGGGGAAATGTATAATAGCTACAAAGTAGCGCAGTGTGGAAATATCTAAAATTACTTAGCCAGGAGAGTAGATAAAACTGATAACCAAAATAGAAACATTATACAAATTTAATATTAGAAAAAAAGAGCCATAAAAATGCAAGTCTTTTGAATTATGTCTGTAACTCGAAGGGATCAGTTGGATATATTCAGAGTTAAGACATACTGGTAAATATATTGATGCTTGAATGAGAGCTAAGATTTTAATTCTAACATCAATTCCAAAAGTTCAGAATTGTTTTCATGTTAGAAGTAATCTTGATTAAAGTTTAGAAAATAAATTTTACAAATGTGTGCTCCTGGCATATTGCCTCGCCCATTGAGAGTGCATATCAGGAAATCCCGAACACACTTCCAAGATTTCTCAACGTGCACTCCCTGTGGGTATGGCTTTGTGCCAGGAGCACACATTCCTAAAATTTAACTTTGTCTCAAATTTTAGTTACAGATTCAAATAAAATATCATTTCTAATTTTAATTTAGTTCTCAAAACTAGCATAACCTGATCAAAATGTAACTTTTCCTTTCAAGTGATCAAAACAACACCAACCACAGTGATTGACATCTATAGAATGAATGCAACAATTGTGCATTTTAGTCTGTAAAATTAATTGTTTGTTTTGCTCCTAATCTTTTCCCCCCTCTACAAATAAACATTTCTAACACATGCTAATGCCCAAAGTAGTGTTAGCACCTTGTTTTTTTAATTAGCTGCTTGTTAAGCAGTTTGACGTGGAACACTCAAGATTTACTTAAATTACATTAATTGGTTCCATTTAAAACTTGCCATTAAAATGAGTAATATGTACCAAAGAAGACTTCATTAAACTCTGCACCACAAGTGTTTGATCAAGTTTGCCAATGCAAAGATTGGAAGATTGGTGAGGGAGAACAGTAAAAGAGGTCTATGGGGCTGAAGGAACATTGGAACCAGACTTTCAAGGTTATGCAGATCTAGTGGACTGTGTTCAATGATCTATCTTGGAAGGGTTTATGATAGTATAGGGATGCAAATTTGCTCAATTTATCATTCATTTGGCAATTCCTAATTCAAGAGCCAACATCAGCTGTAATTTGCAAGAATGGATAGGGAAGATTGAACACCAATTTTTTTGCCTAAATAGCTGAAGGCCAGCTGGTCCCTTTCCCAAAGGCAGCAAGATTCAGCCCATTACCAAGATTCTGATCTCTAGATTACCACCCTCTGTGGTGCAGCTTGCCATTGCACTGCATCCCTTCATGACATTCCACTCTGCCTGCTTACAGGAATCAAGGGACAGAAAGAATGGGGATAAAAGTAAAATTATTCCTTACAATTATCACACATGCTAATCTATATTATGTATTTGAATTCCGAGCATACTCATTAAAATAATATTTTCTAATTAAACTCTCCCATCAGACATAATCAATATTTATAATAATAAAGACTTGGAAAATGACTACCAAACTATTCATTAAAAGCTAGAAAGTTAAAAATAAGAAACAAATATCATTATACCATTAATCGAATTCTTTAAGTTTCGCTATTGAGAGCTATTAAGAGTTCATATGCAAACTAAGCGCTTATTTGTTGATGAGTTTTCTTTTCAATTCCTTGCCTTGGAATTGAAAACCTTAAGGAATCACTTAAACTTCTTATTTGAACTAGTTGAAATCTGTGGAGGATCAAATGTGACCTGGATTGTTGCCTAAATAAAGCCAAGACCGTTACAGAAAAACACCTCTTTTAACCTTTAGTCTTATACATTAGACTAATTATAATGCTTGCATGAGATATCTAAAATCAGTAAAGTATTGCATTCTTGAAGATTAATTGTTTCCAAATACACTTAATAAAAAATGCACCATGAGGTAGAGCTTTACCCACGCAGTGGGTAAAACACCCAGGGTGTTTTACGTTAATCAAGATCTTCTTTATAAATAGATTTCAAGACACTTTTTTTCAACAAAGTTTAGCTCCAGTGGGAGACCATTCAGCCCACCATTCCTGTGCTAACTCTTAAATTTAAATTTCGGCATAGAGCAAGAGACCAGGCCCTTTCGGCTCAAAAGCCCGTGACACCCAATTACACCCTATTGCCCTACAACCCCCCCTCCCCAGTACATTTTGAAGGGTGGGAGGAAACCAGAGCACCCAGAGGAAACCCACATAGACAGGGGGAGAATGTATAAACTCCTGGCAGACATAACAGATTCGAACCCGGGTCACTGGTGCTGTAGCGGCATTGCGCTCACCGCCACACTAACCGTGCCACCCCTTTAAATCAGAGATTCATTTAAACCATTTTCCTGCATCTCATCAACTGTGGCCTTTTAAAAGATTTATCAACCCCACCACCACCACCACCACCCCTCTCCCACCCCGAACAATATTAGTCATTCCTCTTGAAGGCCGAGCTCCAGAATGGCCCGTTTCAAGAGCTGTCTGGCAAGTAGTAACAAGCAATTTTGAGAACAGTGGGAGCATTGGGGGGACAAATACCTCACCCCTCGCTACCACTGGCCTGGAGTTATGCTTCAACAGGTTGGGAACAGATTACTTAACTGGTATAAGTCCTGCAAGCTGTCTTGCATCTGATGAACCACTGCCATGCGGGCAACATCATACGCTGCCACATCCTGCAGCAGTGGAACTGCACCATTAGACATGACAATATTGTACCATGGCTGGGTCCATGAGTACTTGAACAGATGCCCTTCCTTTCCCCATTTTCAAAGACTATCTCGTTTTCAATGAGTGTAGACTTTTGAAACATCGTGGCACAGAAGGAAACTTTTAGGGGTGATGCCTGATTGATTATACAAAGACTGAAGTTTCCGAAACTACAAGAGATGGACAGCATCCCTGTGTTGGCCGCTCGCACTGAGCCTGACTCGAACTGAGGGCAGGCTTGTGGCATGACAGCCTTTATGAGTAAGAAAGGAGGAGGAGTCAGAAAACGGCCAGTAAGACCAGGGTCAACCAGGAAAGGTCATGACATTTACATATGGCAAATACGTACAATAGTGGTTTCACCACATTGGCCCATCGAGTCCATGCTGGGAATTTGTAGGGGAATCCAGTTGTTACCTTTCTGGCATGCGTCCTTTAAATTATCTTCCTTTGTGCTTGTCCATTGATTGTGTGAAACCTTTGATTGAACTTCAACCAATTGTTTCCTCATTGGTTCCTCATCTTACCAACTTCTGCGTAAAAATTAAAGTAAGTCTACTTGTATTTTTTCCTCCATTCCTTCAGATCCATGTTGCTGATCCCTGAAAATCTGCCTAATGAAATTAGCGTTCTCTATTTACCTGAACCAAATCTGTCATGATCTTAGACCCAAAATTAAAATTTCTACAGATTTCTTTTGCTCCACTTTAAATTTCTCATCCACAAGGTTGGATTAGTGACAGAAAAGCTTCCCAATTAAACTGAGGGCTAAGGGACCATCCACTTTCCTTAACCATCTGTCTCTTCCTATTGCCTTCTAGTTTCTTACATTCTTCCCCCTCCCCCACCCCCCCCCATTCTTCACTTTTCCACCTTTATTCACCTATCACCTGTCAGTTCATGCTCCTCCCGCCCTTTTAATCTGGCTCTGCCCGCTTCTTATCCAGTGCTGATGAAGGGTTTCGGCCCGTTGACTATCTATTGCCTTCCCTCGATGCTGCCTGTGGTGACCGGCTACATCATGGTCTGGCATGAAGACACCAGTAACACTGAGTGTAAAGCCCCCCAAAAGGTAGTGGACGTAGCCGAGGACATCACAGGCAAAACCCTCCCCACCATCGGGAATATCGATAGGGAACGCTGCTGTCGGAGAGCAGCAGCAATCTATCAAGGATCCACACCACCCAGCACATGAACTGTTCTTGCTGCTACCCTCAGGAAAGTGCCACAAGACTCGCACCACCAGGTTCAGGAACAGCTGCTCCCCCTCCACCATCAGACTCCTCAACATCAAACTCAATCCGGGACTTGTTTAAAGTCTCTGACGTGCACTCTCTTGATTTTTTTTCTCTGTATTGCACGGTCAGTTTGTTTACATTTCTTTATTTGTTTACATGTGTATGTTGGATACAGGATATTTTTGCACAGTAAGTGGTTATTCTGCCTTGCCCACAGGAGAAAGAATCTCAGGGTTGTATGTGATATCATATATGTTCTCTTACAATAAATCTGAAATCTGACCAACAGAGTTCCTCCAGCATCTTTCACGTTGTCCCAGTTTTCCAACATCTTCAGTCTTTCTTATTTGCTATGTATTTCATTCATCTTTTCATTTGATTCATCCAATCATTTCTGACTTCTGGTTTGCAACTCTGCAGTCTCATGAGCTTGCACTTCGACCTTTGCTTCGTTTGTAGATCATTCACGGCGTGACTTTCAGCAAAGCAAATCAGGTGAATGGGCCAAAATGATTGGGGGATGTGGAAGAATGTGGTACAGAGGACATACTCTCACCTTCATGGGCTGCACCCGGTTGTAGCTAAATCTGTCCTGGGGCCTCCATCTTGATGCATTCACGAAGAAGGCTCGCCAGCAACTATGCTTTGTGAGGAGATCCGGTATGTCATCGAAGACTCTCAAAAGGTTCTACAGGTAATGCATCCTGGCTGGTTGCAGGAGGTGCCAACACTCAGGACGACAAAAAAAAACTCCAGAGGGTTATTACCTTGGGGTGCGTCATCATGGGCACCAGACTTCAGTCCATCGAGGGTGTTGTGCAGGCAATTATGGGATCATGTGATTTAACCGACAGTAGGTGAAACAATGAAAATGACAGCACCTTCATCCTGGGTGGCACAGTTAGTAGAGTTACTGCCCCACTGAGCCAGTGACCCGAGTTCATTTTGGTTCTCCACAGCTACCTGTGTGAAGTTTGCACATTCTCCCTGTAATCCTGGGGGTTTCCACATCCCATGGCTGAGAGAATAATTAGCTATTCCTAATTGCCACCTGTAAGTAGTATAACTTGGTGGATGAGTGCGGGAGGGAATTTGAAAATAATAGAGAATGGAATTACTCTATGAGTTGGAGTGCGCTCAATGTGGGTTGTAAGGAAATATTGGAATACAATGGAACCACCTGGTTTCTGCAATGTGGTGACCAGATCTATACATCCTCAAACAGCAGCAAACTACTGCATATATTTCTAGAGTAACCTCCCTGCTCTTATATGCTTTGTTTGGTCAAATGTAAAGAATCCCATATGCCTTATGAACCACCTTCTTGAACTGTCTGACTACATATGGCTCTGTTTACATTCACTCCAAGATTTCTTTCTACCTCCATGCCATTGAATGTCCTCACATTTGCTGTACATTCCCTTGCTTTCACCAGAGCAGGCTAACTTAAACTGAAGCCACTCAGAGCATTGCAAACTGGCAGAGGTTAATTTTTTGTTGTGTTCTCTGTCCACACTGGAGCTATAAAATGTACCCCCCTTATTACAGTAGGAATTCACTCAATTAGTTAGTGAACAAAAATATATACTTTCTTTCTTGTTTCCATGACTAGATCCCCTATAGGGGATGCTACAACTGTATCCAGGAACCACATTCCATTGAAAAGGCACGGAGGAAGTGTGTGGCCAAGTGTATTGTGGAATGAACAGCTGCTGCCATTTGTTGGAGCTGACTGCAAAATCTATGCCAATATTGAACATTTTCCATCATCTTCTCAGAGACAAAGGCTTCTGGAATGATTTCAGCTCTCTGCTGTAACCACAATAAATCTTTAAATAAGGAGGTTCAGGCTGGTTTTAGTCACTCATGAAATTGGACATGTTGGAGATGCACCAAGGAAATCAATGGTGTAGTTAGTACAGATATTTAATTGGCAGTCCTAATATAGTTCCTGGCCAGCCCCAAGGGTAATGGGTTAACCACACAGATCCGTGCACAATTTGCGTCAAATTCCAATTCATTCCCTGCGTGACTTCTTAAAGTTTGCCACCATCTCGTCATTGTTTCTTGCATTACTATATTGTGTATCCTGTAAGCTTTGAAATAACTCCCTACATACCAAACCCAGGATATTAAATTGTATAATGATCCGTGAACTACCACTGTGCGCGTGACACCATTAAGAGAAGTCATTATTCACTTCTGCGTCCTTTAACTATATCACTGGACAACAACTTTTTTTCAAAAGGTTTGCTTCCTGGAAAAAAAATTGGGGATTATGATAGACAACTTCAAGATGAACACAAAGATAATTTTGGATTTGCTGTATCCCGTAGGAAGTTGAAGAAACACTAAATTGACTTTCATTGAATTCAGCGTGTTCAAACACATAATGAAGCTGACACTTTGGGTTAGTTCAACTGACCTAAAAATGTTTTGCCACTGATTTTCATTTGTACTCAGCATCTGATGCCTCTCATGTTGGTGTCCAACAATAGCCGGCCGGCATTGATGGATTCCAGTTGCCCTGATACCACTTTTCCAGGGCTGCAATATCCTGGTGGAACCTTTCTCCATGTTCGTCACTGTCAGCACCAGGATTGGCAGGGAAGACGTCCGAGTGAGAATGCAGAGAATGAATTTTCAATAACATGTTGCACTTCATAGTTATGAATGCTTGAAGCATCATTGAAAATGTATCAGGATATCACAAAAAGAGGTTATTACTAAAAAAAAATGGTCCGTGATAGGAAAATGTGAAAACGATTTTTGTGATCAGCAGTTCAAAATCCATAAAATCCACCCAAAAGTGTTCAGGAAGCAAAATCAGTGTATTTTATTAAAGAAGCACTGTCCTTTTAATCTCATAGGCATCAACTTTTCTAGTTTGTGGCACTTTATATAAAAGACTTTTACTCAATATATTAAATTCAGAGATTAAAGGATAAAGTTATAAAACCTACCTCGAGAGATGATGCAAATTAAAAGCAAATGTAGATCAGAGATAGAACTACCACACATTTACAGCACTCTGAATTAAATACCTTTGAGCCTGGCTCCCTACTTTTAATAAGGAGTCACTTTTCTCTTTCAATTCGTCCTGATCGACTTCTGCCTTAACATTATCTGAGCCTAACTGATGTCATTACATTTTCATCTATCACAGATTCCACTTCTTTCATCACTCCTCTTTCACTGTAACACCACCCTTCCACTCCCACTCTTTCTTTCATTCCCACTCACACCCTTCCCCTCCCACTCTTTCTTTCATTCCCACTCACACCCTTCCACTCCCACTCTTTCTTTCATTCCCACTCACACCCTTCCCCTCCCACTCTTTCTTTCATTCCCACTCACACCCTTTCTTTCATTGCCACTCACACCCTTCCACTCCCACTCTTTCTTTCATTCCCATTCACACCCTTCCCCTCCCACTCTTTCTTTCATTCCCACTCACACCCTTCCACTCCCACCCTTTCTTTCATTGCCACTCACACCCTTCCACTCCCACTCTTTCTTTCATTCCCATTCACACCCTTCCCCTCCCACTCTTTCTTTCATTCCCATTCACACCCTTCCCCTCCCACTCTTTCTTTCATTCCCATTCACACCCTTCCCCTCCCACTCTATTCATTCCCACTCACACCCTTCCACTCCCACCCTTTCTTTCATTGCCACTCACACCCTTCCACTCCCACTCTTTCTTTCATTCCCATTCACACCCTTCCCCTCCCACTCTATTCATTCCCACTCACACCCTTCCCCTCCCACACTTTCTTTCATTCCCATTCACACCCTTCCCCTCCCACTCTTTCTTTCATTCCCATTCACACCCTTCCCCTCCCACTCTATTCATTCCCACTCACACCCTTCCACTCCCACCCTTTCTTTCATTGCCACTCACACCCTTCCACTCCCACTCTTTCTTTCATTCCCATTCACACCCTTCCCCTCCCACTCTATTCATTCCCACTCACACCCTTCCACTCCCACTCTTTCTTTCATTCCCACTCACACCCTTCCCCTCCCACTCTTTCTTTCATTCCCACTCACACCCTTCCCCTCCCATTCTTTCTTTCATTCCCACTCACACCCTTCCCCTCCCACTCTTTCTTTCATTCCCACTCACACCCTTCCCCTCCCATTCTTTCTTTCATTCCCACTCACACCCTTCCCCTCCCACTCTTTCTTTCATTGCCACTCCCCAATCACTGCAGCTTTTCCTATTGTTGCCACAATTTCCTGAATACACCCCCTTGCCCATCAGTTGATAATGCCACAAACAACAAAGTACAACAGGGTAGAAAGATTTCCAGCAGCCCTTCACATTTGAGGCATCAAACATGCAAGGGAGTTGCTCACTTTATTAGATCAACTGATGTGCTGCCTAGCTTTGCACATTATTACCTGATACACGTGAAGCAGCTGTAGTCACTGACTGCTGCAAGAGCAGCGAAGAATAATCAACTAAATAGAGTTGTCCAATAACAAAAATTTCTATCGACTCAAATGACATAGAGGCACTTACACCAAATCATCTTTTACTTCTTAAATCGAAACCTTTGTGGCCTCTAGGTCAATTTCAAAAAGAAGATATTTACGCAAGACGCAGATGGAAACAAGTGCAATTTCTTGCAGATTTATTTTGGAATTGCCACATTTGCTCAGTTCCACCAGTTCGCTGACGCAAACGAAGGTGGTTTTGGTCCCATCAGTTATTTCGCACCACGAAATAACCAAGAGCAAGTACATTGTGGATTTGTAATGGGATTTGCAATGTTGAAGTAAGCAAGCAAGTGTAGAAGTGACAATTTTATCATGTTGCCCATGTGCATTATTGCACAGGTGGAAATAGGTAATCTTGTGAGGCACTGAAACTTAAATCAGAATCAGAATTTATCGTCATGAACAAGTCACGAAATTTGGTGTTATGCAGAAATGAAAACATTTATATAATCACTTTTACAACAATAAGTAAAATATTTTTTTTCAGGTATCTGATGGCAACGGGGAAGAAGCTGTCCTGTGATGCTGAGTGCTCACCTAAAGGCTCCTGTACCTTTTTCCCGATGGTGGCAGAGTGAACAGGGTATGGCCTGAGTGGTAGGGGCCTTTGAGGACAGAGGCTGCTTTCTTAAGACACTGCCTCTTGTAGATGTCCTAAAAGGAGTGAAATCTGATGCCTGTGATGTGGCAGGCCGAGTGAACAACCCTCTTGAGTTTTGTTCTTGACCTGAGCATTGGCGTCTCCATACCAGACAGTGATGCAACCAGCCAGAATGCTATCCACAGTCCACCTGTAGATGTTTACGAGAGTCTTTGGTGATGTACCGAATCTCCTCACAAAGTATATCCACTGGCGCGCCTTCTTTGTGATTCCATTAACATGAAGGCTCCAGGACAGATCCTTGGAGATGTAAACACCCAGGATAAGGGATAAGCAAAATTCAGTAGTAGTAGGAGAAGAATCTTGGAACAATTTTGCTGGAATCCACCCATAAAGTAAGTTTTGTCTTGCATTTCTAGGTCTTTTATGCTGGATAGAAGAATTGTAAACCTCATTCCAAACCAACCTTGTGTGCAGCACCACAGCATTTTGGGCAGGTTTATACTAGAAAAATTACACTTTGAGGTATGAACAACATTGAAGCAAATTTCTAGATGTATCTTTAAAACCCAAAAGCACACACAAAATCATTCTCTGCTGGATTAAGAACACAGAACCATTTTTAATCTGAATTTAGACATACAGCACAGTAACAAGCCCTTCTGACCATGAGCTCATGCCCTCCAAGTTCTTCCATGTGACCAAATTTTAATGGGAGTTTAATTCATTTTTATCCCAATTTCTGCTCTGTAATTGACAAGGATTGAGAAACTTCTCAAAACTGGAGCATCCATTTGTGGTCCACTGTATTCTAGCTGCTACATCAACTGATCAAATGGTATCTGAAACAATCAAGCTTCAAAAGATCATTGGTTTAACTTTTAAACTTTAATATGTACGAACATCAGAAATAGAAATAGGTCCATTGAGCCTGCTCCACCATTGAACAAAATCATGGCTGATCTTTCTATGGAATCATCTCCACTTATCTTCCTTTATCCCATCTTCCAATGCAAAAATCTATCTAACTCGGTCTTAAATATATTTAATGAGGTAACCTCTACTGCTTCCTTGTGCAGAGAATTCTATAAATTCACCAGTCTCTAGGAAAAGTAGCCCCTTCTCATCTCTCCCCCAAATCTTAAGGGTGTATCTCCTTTTGCCAGTTTCTCATAGCAGTGGGAAAACTTTCCTGCCTCTCTCTTACGTATCTCTTCCATTTTTTTAATGTTTCTATATGATCTCTAATTCTTCTCAATTCCAGTAAGTTTAGTCCCAGACAATTCAATCTCACTGCCCTACCATTTACTGTATATCTCCTACTTCGGTTTGCCCCATCACCTCGCACTTGTCTGCATAAAACTCCATCTGTAATTTTTTGGCCTATTCACCCAGTTGGTCCAGATCCCTCTGCAAGCTTTGAAAATCTTCCTCACTGTCCACAAAGCCTCCTATCTTTGTGTCATCAGCAAAGTTGCTGATCCAATTCACCACATTATCATCCAAATCATTGATATATACAACAAACAACAATAGTCCCAACACCGATCCCTGAGACACACCACTAGTCGCAGGCTCCAGTCTGAGAAAGAATCATCCACTACCACTCTCTGTTTTCTCCCACACAGCCAATTTTGAATCCAGTTTACAACCTCTCCTTGAATACCTACTTTCAAATCCTTTAGCAGCTCACCCGTGGCTAAGGACATTTTGAATATATCAGCCAGGGCCCATGAAATTTCTACACTAGTCTCCCTCAACATTCAAAGAAATATCATATCCGGCCCAGGCGATTTATCTACATTTAATGGTGTAAGACAGCAAGCACCTCTTTCTCCTTAATCTCCATCTGTTCCATGACCCTTCTGTTTGTTTCCCTTCCTTCCTTATGAATTAAGCCAATTTCCTGGGTAAATACTGATGCAAAATAATTGTTTAAGATCTCCCCCATTATTAGAGACTCCTCACGTAATTGACCACTCTGATTCTCTAGGGGACCAATTTTATCCCTGACTATCCTTTTACTCTTAATATACTTATAGAAACACTTCAGGTTTATCTTCATATTATCTGCCAGAGCAACCTCATGTCTTCTTTTCTTTCTTGAGTATTTTCTTGCTTTTTTTTGTACTCTTCATTAGCTCCTTGTTGCCTATACTTGCTATACATCTCCCTTTTTTTCTTAGCCAGATTTCCAATGTCCCTTGAAAACAGAGTTCCCTTCACCATTCTTATTTGTATTGGCAATAGACCACATCTGAAATAATTTGAAGAGAGGAGGAAATTACAGGTTTTGAGATAAGGGATATGGTTCATCAAATTATGATGTTACAGTATATCTGACTAAACCTGAAATTTCATTAAATAGATTAAATGAAAGATTAATAGATATGGATCCATTTCAGGATTATAAGGTTAATGTGGATAAAAGTGAAATGATGCCGTTGGTTAATGCAGATTACACTCACTGTAAAAAAGTTAGTAAAATTTAAATGGCAAAATGAGGAGGTTAAATATTTAGAGATAAGGGTAAGTAGCCAATTGAATAATTTGTATAAATTGAATTATATACCACTTCTAAAAAGACTGGAGGAAGATTTAAAAAGATGGAAGGAATTACCAATAACATTAATAGGATAGGTGAAATGTGTTAAAATGAATATTCTTTCCTAGAATTCAATATTTATTTCAAACATTACCAATTCAGGTACCTGAAATGGTTTTTAGACAATTAAATAAGAGTGTTAGTGAGTTTTTATGGAAAGGGAAGTCAGCAAGGATGAGTATGGAAAATTTGACATGGAATAAAGATCAAGGGGGTTTGAAATTACCAAATTTTAAAAGTTATTATCAGGCAGCTCAATTAAGGTTTTTGTCTTCTTGGTATCAAAGGGAAGAAAAGGTGTTCTGGATAGATATTGAGATGAATAATATAGGTGAAGTAAGTCCAGCTCAAATATTGTATAAATGGAACTATGAAATTTTTAAAGGTAGAAAAGAAATACCAATTTTAAAGCATTTGTTTTGAATATGGAATGGGATACATGTGGAAAATGTGCCTCCCTCCAATTCAGAATCCCAACATGAGGACCAGACTCAACCTTTTCCATAAATAACTTGAAGCTAATGACAGTATGGTCACTGAACCCAAAATGCTCACCTACACATAGATCTGTCACCTAACCTGTCTTGTTCCCTAATAGAAGATCGAGTACTGCATTCTCTCTCATTGGTACTTCCATGTGTTGATTTAGAAAACTTTCCTGAACACATATCACAAACTCCAAGCCATCCAGCCCTTTCACAGTAAACCCCTGGCATCTGGAAATCAAGCAACCAGACTTGTCTGGTGAGCAGAAATTAGCGGAGCATGAGGCAGCGGATAAGCTTTAGTTAGCTATTGTAAAAGTAAGCCTCAAGTAACCGGAAATTGCACTTATCCAATGTCTACTAATCTCCATGGGTGCCGGATACCAGAGGTTTTACTGTAATTCCACTAAACTGCAACCTTGTTGGACCAGTTCTAACATTGACATTAATATCTTAGTATAGCAATGATATGCCCTTTAATCATCTAGTATATGCTTGTTTTATTTACAATCAACAGCTCTTCACCATGTTATATTGGTTTTAAGTGGTGGGAGTGGATGGGCTGGTGAGAAGGTGGCAAGGTCAATAACCTCAGCTTGAGATAAGAGTCCTAGATAACTAATTGATAGGATACACTCACCCACCATTCAAGCCCTCAATGATCTACACAAACTTCCTCCCTCCGATGTATTATACTAGAAATCCTGGCCTTCTCTCTAACTTCCTCCCTCCGATGTATTATACTAGAAATCCTGGCCTTCTCTCTAACTTCCTCCCTCTGATGTATTATACTAGAAATCCTGGCCTTCTCTCTAACTTCCTCCCTCCGATGTATTATACTAGAAATCCTGGCCTTCTCTCTAACTTCCTCCCTCCGATGTATTATTCTAGAAATCCTGGCCTTGTCTCTAACTTCCTCCCTCCGATGTATTATACTAGAAATCCTGGCCTTCTCTCTAACTTCCTCTCTCCGATGTATTATACTAGAAATCCTGGCCTTCTCTCTAACTTCCTCCCTTCGATGTATTATACTAGAAATCCTGGGCTTCTCTCTAACTTCCTCCCTCCGATGTATTATACTAGAAATCCTGGCCTTCTCTCTAACTTCCTCCCTCCGATGTATTATACTAGAAATCCTGGCCTTCTCTCTAACTTCCTCCCTCCGAAGTATTATACTAGAAATCCTGGCCTTCTCTCTAACTTCCTCCCTCCGATGTATTATACTAGAAATCCTGGCCTTCTCTCTAACTTCCTCCCTCCGATGTATTATACTAGAAATCCTGGCCTTCTCTCTAACTTCCTCCCTCCGATGTATTATACTAGAAATCCTGGCCTTGTCTCTAACTTCCTCCCTCCGATGTATTATACTAGAAATCCTGGCCTTCTCTCTAACTTCCTCCCTCCGATGTATTATACTAGAAATCCTGGCCTTGTCTCTAACTTCCTCCCTCTGATGTATTATACTAGAAATCCTGGCCTTGTCTCTAACTTCCTCCCTCCGATGTATTATACTAGAAATCCTGGCCTTGTCTCTAACTTCCTCCCTCCGATGTATTATACTAGAAATCCTGGCCTTGTCTCTAACTTCCTCCCTCCGATGTATTATACTAGAAATCCTGGCCTTCTCTCTAACTTCCTCCCTCCGATGTATTATACTAGAAATCCTGGCTTTGTCTCTAATTTACTATTTCTCCAATTCTCTCTGGCCTTTGTT